>NC_059105.1:159720663-159937371 GCF_020740685.1 Jaculus jaculus | reverse complement strand
CTCATTAGCAGTGGTTGGAGGCCCTGGCATGCCCATTCTCTCTGTCTCTCCCCACCTCTCTCTCGTTCTCAAATAAATAAATAATAAAATATATTTTTTAAAAAGGGGAGGAGAGCTGGAGAGATTGCTTAGTGGTTAACGTGGTTGCCTGCAAAGCCAAAGGACCCAGGTTCAATTCCTCAATAATCATGTAAAGCCAGATGCACAAGGGGGTACATGCATCTGGAGTTCATTTACAGGGGCTGGAGGTCCTGGCATACCCATTCACTCTATTTTCTCTCTCTCTCTCTTTCTGCTTACATATAAATAAAAAATATTTAAAAGTTTTTCCCATCAAGTTCAGGCTGGCCTCAAACTCAAAATCCTCCAGCCTCAGGTCCCCAAGTGCTGGGATTATGTGGGTGTATAAGCACACCCAGAAAGGCCTCGGTTTCTCTGAAATCCCAACCCCTTTAAATAAACCTCACAATATGTGATTTCCCCCTAAATAAACTTGATTATTTATAATTTATCCTTTTTAATTCTTATATATTTATTCATTGATTTGAGAGAAAGACAGAATGGGTATGCTAGGGTTTTCAGCTGCTGCAAATGAACTCCAGACACAGGCACCACTTTGTGCATCTGGCTTATGTGGGTACCAGGGAATCGAACCGGGGTCCTTTGGATTTGCAGGCAAATGCCTTAACCACTAAGCCATCTCTCCAGCCCCATAATTTACCTTCTTGATTCTATCTTTATTAATTCTTTATTAAAGGTAGGACTGAACCCAAACCTTGGGGTTCACAAATTCTGGGGGACCCTCCTAAACCCCAAAATCCTACATCAGCAGTACATGCCTATAAATCCCAACACTTGGGAAATGAAGACAGGAGGATCAGAGTTAAAAAAATCATCCTCAGCTACATAATGCGTTCAACGGCCAGCCTGGGCTCCATAAAACTGTCTCAAAAAGCCAAAAACAGTAAGTTAAAAAATAAATAGACAAACCAAGAGGGAAAACTCATCCCAGAAATTGATTTATTTGTAGTTGTATAGGACCTGGGGAGTGTGACAGGAATGTCACCAAAGAGGTGCTGTGGTTTTTAGGGTTGGCTTTTGTTTTTGCTTGGCTTTGGTTTTGGTTTTCTGAAACAGGATCTCACCGTACTGCCCAAGGCTGGCTCTGAACTCAGTCTTCCTGCCTCCACCTCAAAAGTGTTGCAATGACAAGTATGTGCCACCATGTGTGGCTCCAGGAATATTTCAAATGTAAGAAATGAACAATAAGGGCTGGAGGGGATGGCTTATCACTTAAGGCGCTCCCTGCAAAGCCAAAGGTTTGATTCCCCCCAGGACCACGTAAGCCAGATGCACCAGGTAGTACATGCATCTGACTTTGTGTGCAGCAGTTGGAGGCGCTGGTGTGTTCATTCTATCTCTCTCTTTCTCTGTCTCAAATAAAAATTAAAAAATAATCTGGGCCTGGTGGTACATGCCTTTAATCCCAACACTCAGGAGGCAGAGGTAGGATCACTGTGAGTTCGAGGCCATCCTGAGACTCCATAGTGAATTACAGGTCAGCCTGGACCAGAGTGAGACCTTACCTTGAAACCCCCCCCAAAATTAAAAAAAAATTTTTAATAAATTTTTTAAAATAAAATAAAAAGAAATGAACAAAAAAGGCAGGCATAGAAGCATATGCCTTTTATCCCAGCATGGGGATATGGTGAAGTAGGATTGCCAAGAGTTCAAGCTCAGTTTAGGCTAGAGTGGAGTAAAACCCTGGTTCAAAAAACCAAAATAAGGTTAGGTGTGGTGGCACACACCTTTAATCCCAGCAGAGGTAAGAGGATCGCCATGAGTTCAAGGCCACCCTGAGACTACATAGTGAATTCCAGGTCAGTCTGGAATGGAATGAAACCCTACCTTGAAAGAAACCAAAAAAATAGGAGCCAGGTGTGGTGGTGCACACCTTTAATCCCAGCACTTGGGAGGCAGAGTAGGAAGATTGCCATGAGTTCAAGGCCAGCCTGAAACTTTGTAGTGAATTCCAAGTCAGTCTGGGCTAGAGCAAGACCCTACTTTGAAAAATATAAAAAGCCAAAATGGGGAGCTGGAGAGATGACCTAGTGGCTAAGACGCTTGCCTGAGAAGCCTAAGGACCTATGTTTGACTCTCCAGATCCCATGTAAGCCAGACACATAAAAGTGAGGCAATCTGGGCTGAGGAAATGGCTTAGTGGTTAAGACATTTGCCTGTGAAGCCTAAGGACCCTGGTTTGATTCCCCAGGACCCACATAAGCAAGATGTACAAGGGGGCACATGCATCTGGAGTTCCTTTGCAGTGGCTACATGCCCTGGTGTGCTCATTCTTTCTCTCTATCTGCTTCTTTCTCTCGCAAATAAATGAATAAAATTAAGGCAAGGTTGCACATGCCCACTAGGTGGCAGAAGCCCAGGTCAGCCTGGGCTAGGGAAAGACCCTACCTTGAAAAAACAATAGAAAAATAGGGGCTGGAAAGATGGCTGAGCTGTAAAGGTGCTTGCTTGCAAAGCCTGCTGGCCTGGGTTTAATTCCCAAGCCACCCACATAATCACACACACAAAAAATGGTACCAGTGTTGGGTGTTGGTTCTCAGCAGCAAGATGCCCTGGTATGCATTTCCCTCCCCCCCCCGCCCACCAATACAGATAAATAAATAAATAAAAATTTTAAAAGTGTAAAACTTGCAATGATAATGTGCAATTCACAACATAACAGCCCAAACAGGTTTGAGGACAGCCTGGGCTATACTAAATCTTTTTTTAAAAAATTATTTATTTATTTGAGAGTGACAGACAGAGAGAGAAAGAGGCAGAGACAAAGAGAGAATGGACACACCAGGTCCTCCAGCCACTGAAAACAATCTCCAGATGCATGTGTCCCCTTGTGCATCTGGCTTACATGGGTCCTGGGGAATCCAGCCTCGAACCAGGGTCCTTAGGCTTCACAGGCAAGCACTTAACCACTAATCCATCTCTCTAGCACCCAATCCCTCTTTTTTTAAATTTTTTTATTTTTTTGAGGTAGAGTCTTGCTCTAGCCCAGGCTGACCTAGAATTCACTATGTAGTCTCAAAGTGGCCTTGAACTCACCCAGTGATCCTCTGCCTCCCAAGTGCTGGGATTAAAGGTAGGCGCCACCACGCCCGGCATATATTAAATCTTACCCCCAAAAAAACAATATAGATGTTTGTTATTCTGTTGGTGCTTTATGTAACCATTCCAGAAATCAAAGATTAAAAATAAAATAAAATATACATATCCAGTCATAGGCCTCCATATAGAGCCTTTGTCTTTATAAACTCAAGCAAACTCTAAGCAAGGAGCCTTGACTTTCTCAGGTAGTCCTTTAAGCATTTTTGTGTCGGAGGTTTAAAGTCTTTGGAAACTCCGTGGTTACACGCCGTGCTTCAGATGACACAACAGGATGGACTCGTTGGCACAGAGCGTTCGGGGAGGGACTCGGGTGCTGACTGCAAGCGGCCCGTGGATGCACACCCCATGCGCTCACCCGCCAGCCCTCCACTCTCCCCCGGCTGCACTCAGCATCGCCTCTAAGGGAAGCAGCAAAACTCGCCCGGGGCCACACTCATTTTTCCCCCCTGGTGCCTCCTTACTCACTGTGGAAAAGAAAACATCCTAGAGGTGGAGTGTTGTGGACACCTTTAAAACCTAAGTCTCCACACTCGGCTGATCACTTCATTCCAGCATCTTGCTCAGCAAGGAAGCAATCCAGCGCCACGATGATTCCTGGAGGCTTGACAGAGGCCAGACCTGCCACCCCAGAAATCCAGGAGCTTGTCGATGCGGTGAGTTGATACAATTCAGGTAAAAAAATATATATATATGTATATATATATAATGTGTGTGTGTGTGTGTGTGTGTGTATAATATACATAACATATAAATATATATACATATATATGTATATATATATTTGATCCAGGAAAGTCTGGGTTCATAATTTGGCCTTGTGCTAAAGGTATGGGCAAACATGAAAATTAGAGCAGTAGAAATGTATAGCTTTTGTTGAGGCTTTTTTTTTTTTTTTTTTTTGGTTTTTCGAAGTAGGGTCTCACTCTGGTCCAGGCTGACCTGGAATTAACTCTGTAGTCTCAGGGTGGCCTCGAACTCACGGCCATTCTCCTACCTCTGCCTCCCGAGCGCTGGGATTAAAGGTGTGCTCCACCATGCCTGGTTTATTGAAGCTTTGATACAGCTAATAATGGGATACTGAGCATTTCAGGGGAATCTATATCAATCCCAAAACTTTGAGAGTAGCCTTGACCACATCACGTTACCTGTTGCACCCTCAGTTTCCCCAGTTGTCAAAGAATTTGTATAGGATCATCTCTGAACTTGCCACTTAAGCATAAGATTCTAAGAGCCCTAGAATTTTAGAATAGTCACGTAACTTTTCCACTCTCCCTAATTGAAGCTAACTTGTGGTAAAGTTCTAGCTAGGGTTGCTAACAATTTAATAAACTAGACTTTGAACGCCCTGCAGGAGGTTAAATGGAAAGCAGCATTATAATGGTCAAAATTAAAAATTTTCTCCAGGGGCTGGAGAGATGGCTTAGTGGGTTAAGGCTCTTGCTTGCAAAGCCAAAGGAACAAGGTTCAATTCCCCAGGACCCACATAAGCCAGATGCACATGATGGTGCACATAGCTGGAGTTCATTTGTGTGCCCAGTCTCTCTCTCCCCCTTCCTCTTTCTCTCAAATAAATATAAAATATTTAAATAATTTTAAAAAATTTCTTCACACTTGCCTAGAGAGTATTCCTGTCTTTTAGTACTTGGAGAATGATGTGCTAGAGAAATGAAGTAATATGGCCTATGATGATCCTAGTATGCCATGGGCTACCAAATTTATGACAATAAAAATAGAGTTCTGGGCTGGAGAGATGGCTTAGCGGTTAAGCGCTTGCCTGTGAAACCTAAGGACCCCAGTTCGAGGCTCGGTTCCCCAGGTCCCACGTTAGCCAGATGCACAAGGGGGCGCACGCGTCTGGAGTTCGTTTGCAGAGGCTGGAAGCCCTGGCGCGCCCATTCTCTCTCTCTCCCTCTATCTGTCTTTCTCTCTGTGTCTGTCGCTCTCAAATAAATAAATAAAAATTTAAAAAAAAAATAGAGTTCAATGTTTTTAGCAAATTAGCACTCTTTCTTTCTTTCTCTCTTTCTTTCTTTCTTTCTTTCTTTCTTTCTTTTTTTTGTTTTCTTTTGTTTTTTCAAGGTATGGTCTCACTTTAGCTCAGGTTGACCTGGAATTCACTAAAGAGTCCCAGGCTGGCCTTGAACTCACAGCCACACCTTACCTCAGCCTTACAAGTGCTGCCATTAAAGGCTTATGCCATCCTATCCAGCCAAAATAGCACATTTTTCTAAATGTTGTTTGATTAGCTATTACCCACATAATAAAAATTTATTGTATTTTTTTTTTTTTTTTTGGTATGTGGGGAGGGGGATTTCAAGGCAGGGTCTCACTCTAGCCCAGGCTGATCTGGAATTCACTATGTAGTCTCAGGCCTTCGATTAGCTTGTCCTTCACACTTTTTTTGTTTTTTCTTCCTGAGGCAGGGTCTCACTCTACCTAGGCTGACCTGGCACTCTGTAGCTCAGGTTGACTTCTCAAACTCATGCCATGATCCTTTTACCTCAGCCTCCCAATTCCTGGGATTACAGGTGTGAGCCACCATACCCAGCTCAGTAACTTTTAAATTTAAAAATGAAATGTTAGCCAGGCAGAGTGGCATGCTCCTGTTGCCCCACCTACTTGAAAGGCTAAAGCGGAAAGACTTCTTGAGCCCATGAGGTTGGGACCATGCTGAGGAACATAGTAAGATTCTGTTTCAAAAAAATAATAATAATTGGGCTGGAGAGATGGCTTAGTGGATAAAGCACTTGCCTCCAAAGCTGGAGGACCCAAGTTCAATTCCCCAAGACCCACATAAACCAGTTGAATAAGGTAGCGCATACATCTGGAGTGCGTTTGTAGTGGCTGGAGGCCTTGGCACTCCCATTCCCTATCTCAAATAAATAAGTGAAAATAATGACTCTAGCTAATCAGATGATAAGCTTTGCAAAGTCATTAAACACCACAGGGAATACCAACACTCCATGCGAGGGGAGCAGACGTAAGGGGATAACCCCATGGGAATATGACCAATTTGCAATATGTTCAAACATTAAAGTTTGAGACCACCAATCTGATGATCCTAAAGAAGTAATGACTTAATACTACAGTCTTCAAAAATAAAAGCCCCAGGCCTGGAGAGGTGGTTCAGCAGTTAAGGCGCCTGCCTGCAAAGCCAAAGGGCCCAGGTTCGATTCCCCAGGACCCACGTAAGCCACATGCACAAGGTACCACATATGTCTGGAATTTGGTTGCAGTGGCTGGAGGCCTTGAAGGGCCCATTCATTTCTCTCTCTCTCTCTCTCTCTCTCTCTCTCTGTCTCTCTCCCTCTTTCTCTTTCAAATGAAAATAAGTAAATTAGACAGGTGTGGTGGTGCATGCCTTTAATCTCAGCATTTGAGAGGCAGAGGTGGTAGGATTGCTGTGAGTTTGAGGCCACCCTGAGACTACATAGTGAATTCCAGGGCAGCTTGAGCTAAAGTGAGACCCTACTATGAAAAACAAAACAACAAAAAAAAGTAAATTAATTTAAAAAATTAGAGCCCCGAAGTATTTATTATTACTAACTGCTGAATGAGAAATATTTAGCTCTAAACAATGAGTTCTTACTGAATTTCAGGCATCTGGTACATTATCCTTCAGTGCTTTGAATATGAAGGATCCATCTCTTCTGTTACATAAATCTGACCATGTCTGATGTGCCTATAATCCCAGCAGTCAGGAGATGCTGAGGCAGGAGGATTGGCATGGCTTTGAAGGCAGCATGGGCTACATAGTGAGTATGAGGCCAGCTAGCATTATGTAGCAAGACTATCTCAAAAAATAAACAACAGAGCCTGGCGTGGTGGCGCACGCCTTTAATCTCAGCACTTGGGAGGCAGAGGTAGGAGGATCGCCATGAGTTCGAGGCCACCCTGAGACTACCTAGTGAATTCTAGGTCAGCCTGGGCTAGAGTGAGACCCTACCTCAAAAAACCAAAGGAAAAAAGAAAAAAAACAACAGTTAAAAACATCTGATCTGGGCTGGAGAGATGGCTTAGCGGTTAAGGCTCTTGCCTGCAAAGCCGAAGTACCCCAGTTTGACTCTCCAGGACCCATGTAAACCAGACGCAGAAGGTGGCCCACGCATCTGGAGTTTGTTTGCAGTGGCTGGAGGTCCTGGCATGTCCATTCTCTCTCTCTCTTTCTTTCTCTGCCTCTTTCTCCCTCTCAAATAAATAAATAAAATATATTAAAAGAGGGCTGGAGAGATGGCTTAGCGGTTAAGCGCTTGCCTGTGAAGCCTAAGGACCCCGGTTCGAGGCTCGGTTCCCCAGGTCCCACGTTAGCCAGATGCACAAGGGGGCGCACGCGTCTGGAGTTCGTTTGCAGAGGCTGGAAGCCCTGGCGCGCCCATTCTCTCTCTCTCTCCCTCTATCTGTCTTTCTCTCTGTGTCTGTCACTCTTAAATAAATAAATATATATATTAAAAGAATAAATATATATATTAAAAGAAAAATCTGATCTGGCTGGGCATGTTGGTGCACACCTTTAATCCCATCACTGTAAGGCTGAGGTAGGATGAGCTTTGTGAGTTTGAGGTCAGCCTGGGACTACAGAGTGAGTTCCAGGTCAACCTGGGCTGGAGTGAAACCTTACCTTGAACACCCTCTTCCCCCCAAAAAATTCTGATCTGGTTTGCCAGGGTCATCGAATGGCATTTCAGAGAGAAAAACAGGAAGGAATCATATAAGACAATGAGGCAACAAATTGCAAACCTACCGTCATATTTTGCATGTATATTCCCTTCATAAAATATGCAATACATCCAGGCATGGTGGCGCATGCCTTTAATACCACCAGCACTTGGGAGGAAGTGGTAAGAGGACTGCTGTGAGTTCAAGGCCACCCTTACATAGTTAATAACACCATCTGTGGACCACGTTGTCAGTCATAAAATTAATTTGGAAATGTGTTCGTTCTGCTTATCACATCTTCAACTTTGTCAGAGAGGTAGAATGAGAAATGATATTACCAAGGCTGCCTCCCCCCAGGAGGAGTTTTGCTGTTTCAAAAGCCTTGACCTCCATTTAACCTCTCATTTAATCTTCATGACTCCGGGGCAAGCAGGTAGGGCATTACATCCAGTTTCCAGATGATGATGAAATCAAGACTCAAAGTGGTTAAGAGTCTCCTGGTTGAGAAATTAGCCTGCCGCCTGCCTCCAGATTTTTGGGGTTTTGCTTTGTTTCTTTGAGGTAGGGTCTCGCTCTAGTCCGGGCTGACCTGGAATTCACTATGTAGTCTCAGGGCAGCCTTGAACTTATGGTGATCCTCCTACCTCTAACTCCCGATTGCTGGGATTAAAGGTGTGCATCACCACGCCTGGCTATGCCGCCAGAATTTTTAAAAAATATATTTTATATATTTATTTACTTGAGAGAGAGAGAGGAAAAAATGGGCGCACCAGGGCCTCCAGCCACAGCAAACGAACTCCAGATGCATGCGCCACCTTGTGCATCTGGTTTACGTGGGGCCTGGGGAATCGAACCTGAATCCTTTGGCTTTGCAGGCGAGCGCCTTAACCGCTAAGCCATCTTCTCCAGGCCTGCCCCCAGAATTTTGACTCCTGTCCTGTCCACTACACAGCGTCAGCACACACAGAACCTGTTGTGGGTATGAGAAATACTCTGAAGGGAGTGAGTGTGGTCAAACTTGCCTTCTCTGTGCAAGCTCTCACCACATGTTTAAATTGCCAGGAGAGATGCATATTAATGAACCACTTTACGGTGGACATTTCTTGAGTGTCTCCTGGGGGCTTAGCATTGAGCTAAATACCACAGGGGTTATGTTAGGGCTGTCAGCCATGGCTCCAGTTAACAGTTATGGAGGAAGGTCAAGATATCTAGGACATAATATAAAATAAAACCTAGTTGTAGGTTTGGGACCAGAAAGGACATTAGAGATTGCTGTCAACTGCCCTTACTCCCAGGTAAACAAGTTCAGTGTGATGGCTTAGCCCCTCAGATGTCAAACTCTTACATATCTGCTCTCTCTAGCAGGAGATAGCCTTAGGGTACAATTCCCTTAAGTGCTAGGACATAGGAGTGGTCAGTAAACTGTAGCTTAGGAAGTGCTTTCCCATCAATGATTCTATCGTTCCCCCTACAAACAACCCCAAGAGTTATGAGATGAGCTTGGGTTTATTCAGAGTAGTGTGGTCTTAGAGCCAAGAGCTATTTAAAAAAAAAAAATCACTTGCAGGGGCTAGAGAGATGGCTCAGCAGTTAAGACACTTGCCTGCAAAGCCTAACGACCCAGGACTGATTACCCAGCACCAGCATAAAGCCAGGTGTACAAGGGAGCACATACGTATGGAGTTGGTTTGTTACAGAGGATAGAGGCCTGGTATGTCCCTTCTCTCTTTTTCTCTCATAACAAAAGTATAAATAAATAAAATAAAGTCAAAACACTTGCTAAGTCAGGAAATTGAATCAACTGCTCCAAGATCACAGAAAATGGTAAGCACATCCCCTGAATGATTTAAGGAGTCCTGGATAAGGCCTCCATACTTGTCACTTGCTTTATGCCTTTCTTCCTTAAAAATTTAATAACAATTTCTTTTCCTTTTTTTTTTTTTTTTTTTTTTTTTTTTTTTTGGCTTTTCAAGGTAGCGTCTCACTCTAGCCCAGGCTGACCTGGAATTCACTCTGTAGTCTCAGGCTGGCCTCGAACTCACAGCCATCCTCCCACCTCTGCCTCCTGAGTGCCACCATGCCTAGCTATAATTTCTATTTTTTTTAATATTTATCTTATTTTTATTTATTTGAAAGAGAGAGAGAGAATGGTCACACCAGGGCCTTCAGCCTCTGTAAACAAACTCCAGAGGCATGTACCACCTCGTGCATCTGGCTTACATGGGTCCTGGGGGAATTGAACCTGGGTCCTTTGGCTTTGCAGGCAAGCGCCTTAATCACTAAGCCATCACTCCAGCCCTATAATTTCTATTCTAATACACTATTTAAATGTGAGCACTCTTGGAGGATCTGGAGCCTCTCAGCTGTTTCTATCCTTACCAGAAAGCCTTTGAGTGGAATAGCAACTGAAAGAACATCCCACAGAAAGGGGGAAGTCTCCTAGAAAAGCGATAATGCACGTCCCAGGAATTATATGTCAAAGCAAAGGAGGGATGTTAGTTGAGGCCAAAAAAGAAGACAGAAAAAAAAAAAAAAAAACACAGAGAAAGAAGGGTTTATTTATTTATTTATTTACTTATTTATTTTTGGTTTTTCAAGGTAACCTAGCGCAGGCTGACCTGGAACTCACTATGCAGTCTCAGGGTGGCCTCAAACTCACAGCAATGGTCCTACCTCTGCCTCCCGAGTGCTGGGATTAAAGGCAAACATCACCACGCCCAGCTAAGGTTTTAGAATCAAGAAGAAGTGAATATTTTTTAAAAATTAAAAAAAAAATGGTTTATTTACTTGAGAGAGAGAGAGAGAGGGAAAGAGTCTGAGAGGGAGAGAGAGAGAAAAAAAAGAGAGAATGGGCATGCCAGGGCCTCCAGCCACTGGAAATGAACTCCAGATGCATACGCCACCTTGTACATTTGGCTTTACATGGGTCCTGGGGAATTGAACCTGGGTCCTTTGGCTTTTCAGGCAAACGCCTTAACTGAGAAGCCATCTCTCCAGCCCGAAGTGAACATGTTTGAAGACAGAAGGAAACATAACAAACCAAAATTGAGTTTTTGAGGCATCATGTACTTGGATTAAAAGTAGCATGCTTAGAAGACATCCCTGGGCCCCCAATTCTCTGTTGAGTTGAGAGATCTTGCTATACCTGTCTTTCCTATTTTGGAAGACAAGTTGTCACATACAGAAAAGTCGATCTTGACATACAGAAAACAACAATTCTGTAGAAAATAGTGTCTGAGTTGCTAAAGATATAAAACAGCCCCTACCCTTAGAAAAATTTACAAAATAAATTGGAAATAAGATAGACGCTTGAGGCACATTGTCTCATCCTTGAAAAACTATAAAATGAGCAATGAAAGACCAAGTAAGTAGGTGGCCTCCTGATCATTGCTGTTGATCCATTACGTTCCTTGTAAATAACCAATGGATGAGAATTCTGAGTATGTTTATGCAAAAGAAGGAAATGTTATTCTAATAGTTATTTTTAGAAACGAGGGCTATAATTACATATGCAAATGCGCACCGTGGGCATGCACACACCCTTACATCATAAACCTGATTGCTGAGTACCATTCCTGGCAAACACACAAAGCATGATTTCCACTGCACAGGAAAAACACCTCACTAGCACACCTGGGCACACCCCGAGCTTTAGCATGCCCTGGTTCCCACTCACCCCGTCCACAGATTCACATTCTCCACTTCCCCTACTTTTCCACCCCTGAAAAACCTGTCACTCTGGTACATTGGGGTCACCAAGGCAGCTACTCTCCTATCCTCATTCGAACACGCCTGGGCTTTCCCGGTCACTCATCCGTGATGGGTGGTTTTGTACACTCCTCTACCGACTCCCATGAATGACCCTGTAAGCGCTGACATACCAGTCCTCAATTAGGGATCCTTCCCACTGTCCTTACTTCCTCCTCAGCTTCTGCTCCAGAATCTGAGAACTCTGCTCACCATTCCAATGTTATGAATGCATGCGACATTCCCAGCGGTGACCCTGGGGACACCAAAGCCTCCTTTAAGTGCTATTATTGCTTTGCTAGAGACTGAATTTCCTCTTTCTTCCTTTTCTCAGTACATCCTGTTCCCCATGGTTCCCCCACTCCCAAGCAGGATGTCTTAGTTCCTACTCAGAAAGTTGCTGGTATCTGGTGAGGACATGTCCCAATTTATTTTCAGTCCCTCCAGTCCTAGACTGCCCTCTTTTTTTTTTTTATTTAATTTATTTATTTGAGAACGACAGAGAGAGAAAGAGGCAGAGAGAGAGAGAGAGAATGGGAGCGCCAGGACCTCCAGCCACTGCAAACGAACTCCAGACGCGTGCGCCCCCTTGTGCATCTGGCTAACGTGGGACCTGGGGAACTGAGCCTCGAACCGGGGTCCTTAGGCTTCTCAGGCAAGCGCTTAACCGCTAAGCCATCTCTCCAGCCCCTGCCCTCTTTCTTTAGCCAGCCTCTCTTAGACAGATGACTTCCTTTCTTTATTTTTTTTTTCAAGTTTTTATTAACAACTTCCATGATTATAAAAAATATCCCATGGTAATCCTTTCTTTTTTTAAAAAATATTTTATTTTTATTTATTTATTTATTTATTTGACAGACAAAGGGGAAAGGGGGAAGAGAGAGAGAGAGAAAGAGTCGGTGCTCCAGGGTCTCCAGCCACTGCAAACACTTCAGACGCGTGCATCCACTTTGTGCATCTGGCTAACATGGGTCCTGGGGAATCGAACCTGGGTCCTTTGGCTTTGCAGGCAAATGCCTTAACTGCTAAACCATCTCTCCAGCCAGATGACTTCCTTTCTTGCATCCTGTATGCTTTTCCTCTTCTTACTTCAAAACATATCTGTGGTGGTTTGATTCAGGTGTCCCCCATAAACTTAGGCATTCTGAACTTAGGCCCCCAGCTGATGATTTGGGAATTAATCCCTCTTGGAGGCGGTGTATTGTTGGGGGCGGGCTTATGAGTGATATAGCCAGGGTCCCCTTGCCAGTGTTTGGCACACTCTCCTGTTGCTGTTGTCCAGTTGATGTTGGTCAGGAGGTGATGTCCACCCTCTGCTCATGCCATCATTTCCCCCTGCCATCATGGAGCTTCCCCTTGAGTCTGTAAGCCAAAATAACCTTTCCCCCCCACAAGCTGCTCTTGGTTGGGTGTTTTCTGCCAGCGATGCAAACCTGACTGCCACAATATCACACGACAAATGTCCAAAGACATGTCCAGCCAGCCTTATCAACATTTCACACTGCTACCCAAATTCTCCTTCCTTAGTATAAAATTTCCTGAAATATGCCCATAGCAGACAGCTTTACATTGCTGGGATGAACCTCCTAACCAGATACAGTTTATGGGAGGAACACGATTTACTCGAAATTTACAGATCCCAGGGAAGTTCCATAATGGCAGAAGAAGCTGGCCCCCTTCACCAGATCCCCCTCAGCACAAGCAAGCACATTCCAGGAACCCCAGGTAGAACTCAAGCATTCTGCCATCTTAGGCAGGAATTTAGATCCCCCCCCACACACTTTAAGGCTAGACCCTAAGATCCACCAGCACCAATTTACAAGCTTGAATCTAGCGGAACGTGGTGGTGCACGCCTTTAATCCCAGCACTCAGGAGACAGAGGTAGGAGGATCACCATGAGCTCGAGGCCACCCTGAGACTACAGAGTAAATTCCAGGTCAGCCTGGACCAGAATGAGACCCTACCTCGAAACCCTCCCAACCACCCCCCCAAAAAAAAAAAAAACTATTGGGAGATTTCCATTCAAACCACCACAATGGCCCAATGGCCACTTTGCCACATTCACCCACTCCTCTCTGAGTTATGCATAGCCCAAATACTTCTGAAGGTTGGTTGCAGACTGTGGGAACACTTGGAAGTTGGGTGCCCCATGGCTCAAATCTTCCTAAGAAAACACACAATTCGCCAAGGTCTATACTCTGCAGCAACTAGAAAAGACTGAACAACTCTGGAGTAAATGTATTTACCTGGTACTCTTCTCGGCACGCTTCTGTCCCCCTGAATGGGGACCAAGGATGTGTCCTGGGGCCTAGCAGCCACCATTAGGTGTGGCAAGCTAAGCATGCAACTAGGTAGACCTGTCTGTGCACACTGGGATCCTGACCATTGTTTCCAGCTGTTCTTTATCTTCGTGTGTGTGTGTGTTTGTGTGTGTGTGGTTTCTGAGGTAGGGTTTCACTCGAGCTCAGGCTGAGCTGGAATTCACTATGGAGTCTCAGGGTGGCCTCAAATTCATGGTGATCCTCTGACCTCTGCCTCTGGAGTGCTGGGACTAAATGCATGCGCCACCATACACGGCTCAACTTTCTCTATCTACCTCTTTCTCCCTTTCAAATGAATAAATAACGATTTATGATTTTAAAAGGGCTGGAGAGATGGCTTAGTGGTTAGGGTGTTTGCCTGCAAAGCTAAAGGACCAGGGTTTGAGTCCCCAGGAACCACGTAAGCCAGATGCACAAGGGGGCACAACATGTGGAGTTTGTTTGCAGCGGATGAAGGTCCTGGAATGCCTATTCTCTCTATCTGTCCCTTTCTCTCTCTCTCCCTCCCTCTCTCTCTCTCTCTCAAGTGAATAAATAAACATGGTGGCACACATCCTTAATCCCAGCACTTGGGAGTCAGAGGTTGAAGGATCGCCGTGAGTTCAAGGCCACCCTGAGACTCCATAGTGAATTCCAGGTCAGCCTGAACTAGAGTGAGACCCAACCTCGAAAAATCGAAAAATAAAAATAACAGGAGATTAGCAAACACCCCCTCAGAGATACCAAGAAGAAAGTGGGAAGATGGGAAAGAGGCCACCAACAGAAAACAACCGAGCGGCCCAGAGGGGAAGCTGAGCAAGTTGAAGGTTTTAAAATGGTTGAGCATCAGCGAGCCACCAGGAACAGAGAGGGCACAATTGACTCATGGGGCCAAAACTAAGGGGGGCTGAAAGGAGACCTCAATGACCAACAATTAGGCCATGTCTAGTTCCTTCCCCCACCATCCTCCTCCGCAAAGATCACTCCAAAGCCAGGATGAGTGAAAGCAGAAGAGTTTATTTAACCTGGTGGCCCAAAGAGCTTGAGATAGCTCTCAAAAGCAGCTCTGCTCCAGGCTGAGATTTTACTTTCATTTTATAGTGTTTGTAGCAGTGAGGAGGGGGTAAGGAGAGCAGGAGTGTTTTACATAAGTGGGACTTGGCAATTAGCCGAGTGGACTTGTGTAGTCCATGTTATTTAAACCATTTAAAAAAAATTTTTTTTTCCAAGGTAGGGTCTCACTCTGGTCCACGCTGACCTGGAATTCACTATGGAGTCTCAGGGTGGCCTGGAACTCACTGCGATCCTCCTACCTCTGCCTCCCGAGTGCTGGGATTAAAGGTGTGCGCCACCACGCCCGGCTTTTTTTTTTTTTAATTTTAGAGAGCGCTCCAGGGCCTCAGCCACTGCCATCTAATTCCAGATGCTTGCGCCACCTAGTGGGCATGTGCAACCTTGCGCTTGCCTCACCTTTGTGCATCTGGCTAACATGGGATCTGCAGAGTCGAACCTGGGTCCTTAAGCTTCGCAGGCAAGCACCTTAACCATCTCTCCAGGCCCTCAAAACAATTTTGTAAGACATGCATTTCAATCATTTCTAGAGTTGGGTTACCCTGACCAGGAGCTCTATTTGACTCCATTTTAGCTTAAATAGTCTTTTTCTTCTTTTGGCCTTCTGTACCCTTCCTGGGATGTTTCATCTGAACCCAACAAAGATAAGTTCAGATCTTCAGCAGTTAACTCTTACAGTGACTCCGCGTGTCAGCTGAGCTTTCGGCTTCTTTTCTACTACATCCCATCCTGTAACACAAATCGTTGTCCTTTCTTCACCCTGGCGGAAGCCTGGAGCTTGGCTTTTAGCAGAAACTGAGTCAAAGAGATCGTAGCAGGGCTGAAGGTATGGCTTAGTGGTTAAGGCATTTGCCTGCAAAGCCAAAGGACTCAGGTTCGATTCCCCAGGACCCACGTAAGCCAGATGCACAAGGGGGGGCACATGTGTCTGGAGTTCATTTGCAGTGGCTGGAAGCCTTGGTGTGCCCATTCTTTCCCTCTCCTCTCTCTCTGTCAAATAAATAAATACATAAAAATATTTAAAAATAAAGAGATCATAGCAGATTCTAGCATATCAGGCCCAGCTGAGCAAATGAAAGGTGGATGGTGAAAGTTCAGTACAAGTTCACATATTGAATTTGGGGCTCTCTAGCTCCTTTCTCAGGCCTGATTGAGCAATGCCAGCATCTAAGCCTCGACCCTCTGCTACAGACAGAACGACGGCCCTCTGCATTTTCATCTCTGGAGCCAGAGGGATTTTGTACGTGATTAGTTTGAGAAAGGGATTTTTCTGCGTTATCTGTATGTACCTGAAGCAATCAGAATCTTTCTAAGAACTACACACAAATCACATGCTCAGGCTTATGAATGTATTTTTCACAGGGACTTAGATGAGCATTTCTTTTTTTTTTTCAAATTTTTATTAACAACTTCCATGATTAAAAAAATATCCCATGGTAATACCCTCCCTCCCCTCACTTTCCCCTTTGAAATTCCATTCTCCATCATATCCCCTCCCCATCTCAATCAGTCTCTCTTTTATTTTGATGTCATGATATTTTCCTTGGATGAGCATTTCTGAAGTTTAGCGTTTTATGTGTCTACTAGAACTGAACAAATAAGCAAGTACATTGTGAATAATGAGAGCCAGGCTTTCTTCTCAATGTTTGAGAAAGGAGTTACAACAGGAAAGGACAAAGCTTAATCTATCCCGTGGCTATTAGATTTTAATAAGAGAAATATATACAGTTGGTCCCCAATATCTGGCTCATTATATTCAACCAATAACACATCAAAAATACTTAGAAAGCTGGACATGGTGGTGCACATCTTTAATCCCAGCACTCTGGAGGCAGAGGAAGGAGGATTGCTATGAGTTCGAGGCCACCCTGAGACTACAAAGTGAATTTCAGGTCGGCCCCAGGCTAGAGCAAGACCTTACCTCGAAAAACAAAACAAAAAAATATTTATATTAATTACAGAGAGTAAAATAATAACTTTATGGGGGTGAGGGATAGCTCAGTGGGCAAAACACTTGCTATGCAAGCATGAAGACCCGAGTTTAGATCCTAAGCACGCATGTAAAAATGCCAAGTGTTGGGCTGGAGGAATGGCTTAGCGGTTAAGACGTTTGCCTGCAAAGCAAAGGACCCAGGTTCGATTCCCCAGGACCCACGTTAGCCAGATGCACAAGGGGGCGCATGCCTCTGAAGTTCATTTGCCATGACTGGAGGTCCTGGCACGCCCATTCTCTCATTGTCTCTCCCCCTCAGTTTTTGTCAAATAAATAAATAAAATTAAATATATATTTTTTTAATGCCAGCTGGGCATGGTGGTGCACGCCTTCAATCCCAGCACTTGAGAGGCAGAGGTAGAAGGATTGCTGTGAGTTCAAGGCCAGCCTGAGACTAGAGTGAGACCCTACCTCGAAACAAATAAAATAAAATAAATAAACAAAATGCCAAGTGTTGTGGCCTGTACCTGTAATCTCAAGGCTGGGGAGGTAGAGATAAGGAACTCCTGGGGCTCATTAGCTCGGTTGCAATCCGGTTCACATTGCTGGCAGAAATCACCTGACCAAGAGCAGCTTATGGGAAAAAAAAGGTTTATTTTGGCTTATAGACTCAAGGGGAAAGCTCCATGATGGCAGGGGAAAATGATGGTATGAACAGAAGGAGGACATCACCTCCTGGCCAACATCAGGTGGACAACAGGAACAGGAGAGTGTGCCAAACACTAGCAAGGGGGAGCTGGCTATAACACCCATAAGCCCACTCCCAACAATACACTGCCTCTAGGAGGTGTTAATTCCCAAATCTCCATCAGCTGGGAACCTAGCATTCAGAACACCTAAGTTTATGGGGGACAGCAAGTCTAGCTGTGCGTCAGTGAACTCCAGGTACAGCAAGACACCATGTCTTAAAGAATAGGGTCGCAGGCTGGAGAGATGGCTTAGTGGTTAAGGCACTTGCCTACAAAGCCAAAGGACCCAGGTTCAATTCCCCAGGTCCCACGTAAGTCAGATGTACAAGGTGGCGCACACTTCTGAAATTTGTTTTCAGTAGCTGAAGGCTCTGCTGTGCTCATTCTCTCTCTCTCAAAATATTAAAAAATATATATATAGGGTGGAGTGCAATGGAGGAAGACTCCCCAACATTGACCTCCACACAAGCACACACAGGTACATGTACACTCCCCCCAAATTAGTGCCCACATGCATACAAACATGCACCCATACACACACACACACACATACACACAGATAGATAGAAATAGATATATAGATATACACAAAAATTAATAACGCTTCAGTGGAGAAACCTAGCAGACATTCTAATTAGAAATCACAATACTAGCAGTAAGGAAAAATGTAAGTTGTGAGTCAATGTACTAAGAACACATTAATTTGTGGTATAAAAAATACAGAATTAGCAGGGCATGGTGGCGTATGTCTTGAATCCCAGCACTCGGGAGGCAGAGGTAGGAGGATTGCCATGAGTTCAAGGCCACCCTGAGACGACATAGTGAGTTCCAGGTCAGCTTGGGTTTGAGTAAGACCCTACCTAAAAATAAATGTAGAATGACAGGGCTAGAGAGATGGTTCAGCAGTTAGGGCTCTTGCCTACAAAGCTTAATGACTAGGGTTCAATTCCCCAGCACCCATGTAAAGCCAGATGCACAAGCTGGTGAATACACCTGGAGTTCACTTTCAGCAGTTGGAGGCCCTGGTGCATCCATTCTCTCCGTGTGTGTGTGTGTGTGTGTGTGTGTGTCTTGCTCTGCTTGCAAACATATAAAACCTTTTGTTGTTGTTGTTCTTAGAGGTAGGGTCTCACTCTGGCTCAGGCTGACCTGGAATTCACTATGTAGTCTCAGGGTGGCCTCGAACTCATGGCGATCCTCCTACCTCTGTGGACCGAGTGCTGGGATTAAAGGCATGCACCACCACCATGCCCAGTTCAAATTTAAACATTTTAACAAGGTAGAATATACAAAAAAATCTAGAATGATGGGGCTAAAGAGATGGCTCAGTGATTAAAGGGACTTGTATGCAAAGCCCAAGAGTGGGGGCCTGGTTTGGTTCCCTAGTACCCACGTCAAGCCAGATATACAAGGTGGTACATGCGTCTGGAGTTCGTTTGCTATGGCTAGAGGCCCTGGCACATGCATTCTGTCTGTCTCTCTCTCTCTCTCTGTCTACTTGCAAACAAACATTAAGGGCTGGAGAGATGGCTTAAGAGTTAAGGCACTTGCCTGCAAAGCCTAACAGCCTGAGTTCAATTCCCCAGGACCCATGTTAATCCAGATGCACATAGTGACATTTGCATCTGGAGTTCATTGGCAGTGGCTGGAGGCCCTAGCATGCCCATTCTGTCTGTCTGCCTCTCTTCTCTGCTTGCAAATAAATACATAAAAATATTTCAAAAAATAAAAATTGCTGGGTATGGTGGTACACGCCTTTAATCCCAGCACTGGGGAGGCAGAGGTAGGAGGATCGCCATGAGTTCAAGACCACCCTGAGACTGCATAGTGAATTCCAGGTCAGCCTGGACTAGGGTGAGACCCTACCTTAAAAAAACAAAACAAAACAAACAAACAAACAAAAAGACCCAAAAATGTGTATGTGTGTGTGTGTTTTCAATGGGAAGGCTAAAAGCAGATTATATAAACATCATCATTATTATTATTTGTTTTTTGAGAAAAGAGTCTCACTCTGCAGCCCAGGCCCAAGATGGCCTGGAACTCACTATGTAGCCTAGGGTAGCCTCAAACTCATGGTGATCCTCCCGTGTCAGCCTCCTAAATGTTGGGATTGTAGGCATGAGCCACCACAGCCAGTTTCATTAGCACCTTTGAGATCTTTTACAAAATGAGGTCCCAGATTTGTAAATCTCATAGGAAGAGTCCAAGACAGTTTTAATAATGTTTCTTCTTTTCTTTTTTTTTTTTAAGGTTAAACCTCAGCTTGAAGCAAAAACAAATGAGACTTACGAAGAATTCAAAGCTGAATCATATAAAACTCAAGTTGTTGCAGGAGTCAATTACTTTGTTAAGGTTAGAATTCCACATTCATTTTAGCATTCAAAATTATTGTATTTCTCAGGGCGTGGTGGCACATGCCTTTGATCCCAGCACTTGGGAGGCATAGGTAGAAGGATCGCTGTGAGTTCGAGGCCACCCTGAGACTATATATACATACATACATACATACATATATATATATGTATATATATATATATATATATATATATATATATACACACACACACACATACACACTATATATACATATATACATATATATGTATATATATACATATATATATATACACATATATACATATATAGTATATATATATAGTATATATATATAGTATATATATATATATAGTATATATATATATATACACACACACATATCTATATATATATATATATATACTATATATACACATATATAGTATTTCTTGTTTGATGTGATGCTTCCTAGTTTCCCTAATTGTGCCTTAATGTCTTCTGGATTTTTTTGTTTGTTTGTTTGTTTGTTTTTCAAGGCAAGTTCTCACTCTAGCCCAGGCTGACTTGGAATTCACTATGTAGTCTCAGGCTGGACTTGAATTCACAGTGCTGAGATTAAAGGCTTTCTAATAAAAAAAATTTTTTTTTAGTTATTTGCAAGCAGAGAGATACAAAGAAGTGAGACAGACAGAGAATGAGTATGCCAGGGCCTCCAGCTACTGTAAACGAACCCCAGGTGCATGTGCCCCCTTGTGCATCTGGCTTATGTGGGTCCTGGGGAATAGAACTTGGTCCTTGGGCTTCTGAAGCTAGTGCCTTAACCACTAAGCCACCTCTCTATTCCCTAACATAAATCTTATAGCTATACCAAAATATACTAACAGAGTTCTATTGGAAGAAAATATTTTTGTTCTTTAAATATTTTCAAGAAACAAATACAAGTCAACTGTGGACAATGAGTAGAAGCCACTGTTACTCTTACATTAAACAGATAATTGATTTTAAAAAACAACAGATATTCAGGTGTATTTACCTAATGCACTTAGCTATTGCTTTTGGTTCTTTTCAAGGGTGGGTCTCACTCTAGCCCAGGCTGACCTGGAATTCACTATGGACTCTCAGGCTGGGCTCCAACTCACAGCGATCCTCCTACCTCTGCCTCCCGAGTGCTGGGATTAAAGGTGTGCACCACCATGTCCAGCTCTATACTTAGCCATTTGATTAAGACAGTGTCATTTATTCCCTTCCTTCCTTTCTTTCTTTCTTTTTTTTTTTTTTTTTTCTTGAGGTAGTGTCTTACTCTAGTCCAGGTGCACCTGGAATTCACTGTGTAGTCTCAGGGTGACCTTGAACTCACAGCAACCCTCTGCCTCCCGAGTGCTGGGATTAAAGACATGTACCACCATGCCTGGATATTTATTCCTTTTTAACAAACAACTACTTATGTTTTAATTTAAAAAAAAATGTTTGTATTGCTAGCTGCAGTGGCCCACATTTTTTTAAAGATTTTATTTTTATTTATCTATTAGGGAGACAGAGAGAGAGAATGGGCACACCAGGGCCTCTAGGCACTACAAACGGACTCCAGATGCATGTGCCACCATGTACATCTGGCTTACATGGGACCTGGATCCTTAGGTTTAGGTTTCACAGGCATGTGGCTTAACCACCAAACCTGGCACACACCTTTTTTTTTTGGTCTTCCCAGGTAGGGTCTCACTCTAGCTCAGACTGACCTGGAATTCACTATGTAACCTCAGGGTGGCCTTGAACTCACGGTGATCCTCCTACCTCTGCCTCCTGAGTTCTAGGATTAAAGGCATGTGCCACCACATAAGGCCTGACCCACACTTTTTTTTTTAAAATTTTTTATTTACTTACTTGAGAGAGAGGAAGAGGGAGAAAGAGAGTGAGAGAGAATGGGCACACAAACTCCAGATGCATGTGCCACCATGTGCATCTGGCTTATGTGGGTCCTGGGGACTTGAACCTAGATCCTTTGGCTTTACAGGCAAGTGCCTTAACTGCTAAGCCATCTCCCCAGCCCCCAGCCCACACTTTTAATTCTAGCACTCAGGAGGTAAAGGTAGGAGGATCTTTGTAAGTGCAAGGCCAGCCAGAGACTACATAATGAGGTCCAGGTCAGCCTGAGCTAGAGTGACATCCTACTTCACAAAACCAAACAACGGCTGGAGAGATGGCTCAGAGGTTAAAGGCACTTTCTTGCAAAGTCTGAGGATGAGGACCTGAGCTTGATTCCCCAGAACCCACGTAAAGCCAGATGCACAAAGTGGCTTATGCATCTGGAGTTCTTTTGCAGTGGCTGGAGGCCCTTGCATGCCTATTCTTATTCTCTCTCTTATCTCTCTACTTGCAAATAAATAAATAAATGTTTTTGTTTAAAAAAGCAAACATAAAATTTATTATTTATATGCAAACAGAGAGGGACAAAGAGAGAGAAAGGGATGACAGGGCCTCTTACCGCTGCAAACAAATTCCAGAGGCATGTACCACTTTGTGTATCTGGGTTTATGTGGGCATTGGGGAATTGAACCTAAGCCAACAGGCCTTGCAAACAAGCACTTTTTTGTCGTTTTTATTTATTTGTTTGAGAGTGACAGATAGAGAGAGGAAGAGGCAAAGAGAGAGAGAGAGAAAGAGAATAGGTATGCCAGGGCCTCCAGCCACTGCAAACGAACTCCAGATGCGTGCGCCCCCTTGTGCATCTGGCTAATGTGGGTCCTGGGGAATTGAGCCTCGAACCAGGGTCCTTAGGCTTCACAGGCAAGAGCTTAACCACTAAGCCATCTCTCCAGCCCACTCAGTGGCAGTTTTATAAAGTAGATTGTAGTACAGAATAGGTATGAGAACTGTACAGAAAAATTTTTCTAAAGCAATCCTTATTTCTTTCTTATCCTTATCAAACTGTAGAGCAAACAACAACAAAAATTTGCAGTTTAAAAGTAAGAAAACAGGGCTGGAGAGATGGCTTAGCGGTTAAGCGCTTGCCTGTGAAGCCTAAGGACCCCAGTTCGAGGCTCTGTTCCCCAGGTCCCACATTAGCCAGATGCACAAGGGGGCGCACGTGTCTGGAGTTCGTTTGCAGAGGCTGGAAGCCCTGGCGTGCCCATTCTCTCTCTCTCTCTATCTGTCTTTCTCTCTGTGTCTGTCACTCTCAAATAAATTAAAAAAAAAAACATTTAAAAGTAAGAAAACAGAATGACCACAAATATAGGCTGGTACTTGTGTCTGCTCTGCATTGACATTTGTGACCAAATTGCAGTAAAAACAATAATAACAGCTGGGGTGTGGTGGCGCACATCTTTAATCCCAGCACTTGGAAGGCAGAGGTAGGAGGATCTCCGTTGAGTTCGAGGCCACCCTGAGACTACATGGTGAACTCCAGGTCAGCCTGGGTTACAGTGAGACCCTACCTTGAAGAAAAAAAAAAAAGAAGAAGATAAATCTAGGAAATGAGCTTCCTGCCATGCCATTAGCTTCATTAGCTTGCTCCTTCTCAAACAATAAGGTAGTTGGTTTCTGGAAGCTTCCACAGATGCTGCCTGGGGCTAATGCGCTGCTCCGGGAAGGTGAACTGTGCTTAAGTTTGTACAAGTGTGTAGCCCTTTCATGTGTTGTAGACCCACATGAATAATTTCCTTTTTCTTCCTTCCTATCTTTCAGGTGAATATAGGTGGTGGACGTTACATGCACTTGAAAATATTCAAAGGTCTTCCTGGACAAAATGAGGATTTGGTACTTGCTGGTTACCAGGCTGACAAAACCAAGGATGATGAGCTGACTGGCTTTTAGAACACACCTAAAAGCTGGACATGGTAGCACACACCTTTAATCCCAGCACTGGGGAGGCAGAGGTGGGAGGATCGCCAAGAGTTCTAGGCCACCCTGAGACTACATAGTGAATTCCAGGTTAGCCTGGGCTACAGTGAGACCCTACCTTGAAAAAAACTGAAATAAAAGTGGTCTACTTCCTTTTCTCTAATCATAAAGAGGTGCAAACATCAATAAAAAACCATTCTTCCAATAAATTATTTCTTCAACTGTATTACATTTTTCTTTTATAAAATCAGTGTGATTACTTTAAAAATTCCAGGTAAGGCACTGGAGAGATGGCTTAGTGGTTAAGGCATTTGCCTGCAAAGCCAAAGAATCCCAGTTCGATTCCCCAGGACCAGGTAAGCCAGATGCACAAGGGGGCACATGCGTCTGGAGTTCGTTTGCAGTGGCTAGAGGCCCTAGCATGCCCATTCTCTCTCTACCACTTTCTCTCAAAAATAAATAAGTAAAATATTTTTTAAAAAGATTAGTAGCACTTCACGGTGACCACAGGTCAGTGGCTATCAGTGAAGTGACCTTCTTGTGTCCTGTAGTTTTTCCAACCCACCCAGCCCAACATTCAAGTGGGTTAGGTTCTGGAATCCAACCTCTGCCCCACTGGGCTCAGCTTTTCTGGTTCTGCTCTGCCTACCTCTCTTCTAGGGTCACTGGGGTACACACGAGTCTGGCTTTGCCCTCACCCAGCCTAGGTGGACGGTGGGGAGAGCATAATACTGTTTCTTGGTTTGGGGAAACTCTTCTGCTTGCCTCTGCTTTATAGTTTGGAATAACTTCTCGCTTTGATTACATGCACAATTTTCCTCTGGTGTCTAATCTACCACGTGCATATTTTTCTTAGACCCCCAGATCTACCCCGTGAGTGCTCTCAGTAACTCTAGGTTGGCTACCTATGCAATTTCTTTAAACTCAGTATACCCCTGAGTATAACTTTCTTTTTTTTTTATTTATTTATTTGAAAGCAACAGACAGAGAGAGAAAGAGGCAGACAGAGAGAGAGAGAATGGGCGCACCAGGGCTTCAGCCACTGCAAACAAACTCCAGATGCATGCGCCCCCTCGTGCATCTGGCTAATGTGGGTCCTGGGGAATGGAGCCTCAAACCTGGGTCCTTAGGCTACATAGGCAAGTGCTTAACTGCTAAGCCATCTCTCCAGCCCTCTTTTTTCTTTTTTTGGGTTTTTGAGGTAGGGTCTCACTCTAGCCCAGGCTAACCTGGAATTCACTCTGTAGTCTCAGGGTGGCCTTGAACTCACAGCAATTCTTCTACCTCTGCCTTCTGAGTGCTGGGATTAAAGGCCTGTGCCACCATGCCAGCCTTTGTAAGTTTCTTTTTTTTTTTTTTTTTTTCGAGGTAGGGTCTCACTCTAGCCCAGGCTGACCTGGAATTCACTATGGAGTCTCAGGGTGGCCTCGAACTCACAGCAATCCTCCTACCTCTGCCTCCCAAGTGCTGGGATTAAAGGCGTGCGCCACCACGCCCGGCTGTAAGTTTCTTTATTAGTCATTTCTCCTCTGGATTTCTCAGTCCCTCCTGCTTTGATATTTTCTTCACTTTTTCTTCTCTTTTCTTTTTTTTTTGTTTGTTTTTCGAGGTAGGTTCTCACTCTGGTCCAGGCTGACCTGGAATTAACTGTCATCTCAGGGTGGCCTTGAACTCATGGCAATCCTCCTACCTCTGCCTCCTGAGTGCTGGGATTAAAGGCGTGCGCCACCACACCCGGCTCTTTTCTTTCTTTTTCTTAAAGAGAGCCCTGTCCACCTGGTAAGCATCTTTTTATTTTATTTTCATTTATTTGAGAGAGCGAGAGAGAAAGAGAATGGGCGTACCAGTGCCTCCAGCCACTATAAATGAACTGCAGACACATGCACCACCCTGTGCATCTGGCTAACGTGGGTCATGGGGAAGCGAACCTGGGTCCTTTGGCTTTGCAAGCAAACACCTTAACCGCTAAGCCATCCCTCCAGTCCTGCTTTGATATTCTCCCTCTTTTTTTCCCCTTGAACCTAACCATTTGCTCTCTCTCTCTCTCTTTTGTTGGTTTTTCAAGGTAGGGTCTTGCTCTAGCTCAGGCTGATCTGGAATTCACTATGTAATCTCAGGGTGACCTCAAACTTGTGGTGATCCTCCTACCTCTGCTTCCTAATGCTGGGATTAAAGACACAGGCCACCATACCCAGCCCTAATTCATTTCTTAAAATTTATTTTATTTATTTGAGACAGAAGGAAAGAAATAGGGAGAGAAAGTGGGTACGTCAGGGCCTCCAGCCACTGCTAACGAACTCCAGATGTGTGTACCCCCTTGTGGGTCTGGCTTGTGTGGGTCCTGGGGAATTGAACCTGGGTCCTTCGTCTTTGTAGGCAAGTACCGTAACTGCTAAGCTATCTCTCCAGCTACCCCCCCCATTTATTTTTTAAAATATTTATATCTTTATTAACATTTTCCATGGTCCTTTGGCTTTCCAAGCAAGCACCTTAATCCCAAAACCACTCCTCCAGCCCCTTAATTCACTTTTTTTCCCTTTATTTATTAGAGACAAACAAAGGAAGAGAGAGAGAGAGAGGAAGAGAGAGAGAATGGGCATGCTAAGGCCTCTAGCCATTGCAAGCGAACTCCGAACACATGTGCCACAATGCACAATGTCCATCTGGCTCATGCGGGACTTGGGAGAACTGAACCTGGGTCCTTCCTTAAACTTCCCAGGCAAATGCCTTAACTGCTGAGCCATCTTTCCAGTACTGCCCCCCCCACCGCAATTTATTAATTAATTATTTTTGGCTTTTCCAGGTATGTCTCACTCTGGCCCAGGCTGGCCTGGAATTAACTATGCCATTTCAGGGTGGCCTCGAACTCAGCGATCCTCCTACCTCTGCCTCCCAAGTGCTGGGATTCAAGGCGTGCGCCACCATGCTAAGAACCCCAAGTCATTTTTGAGAGGTCAGGGATGGCTTGCCAAAGAAGTGAGACGTAGGACAAGAAGTATAGGAGGCAGTTGGCCAGGAGGAAGAGCGAGAGAGAATTAAATCCAAAGGAGACTCTGAAACCAGGTGTGGTGGCGCACGCCTTCAGTCCCAGCACTAGGGAGGCAGTGGTAGGAAGATTGCTACAAGTTTGAGGCCAGCCTGAGGCTACATAGTGAATCCCAGGTCAGCCTAGGCTAGAGCAAGACCCTACCTGGGGGGAGGGAGGAAAGACAGGCTGGAGAGATGGCTTAACAGTGAGGTGCTTGCTTGCTAAGCCTAAGGACCCAGGTTCAATTCCCCAGGACTCATGTAAGCCAGATGAACAAGATGGTACACGCGCCTGGAGTACGTCTGGAGGCCCTGGTAACACCCATTCTATCTGCCTCAAACGAATACATAAAAACTTTAAAAAAGAAGGGCTGGAGAGATGGCTTAGCGGTTAGGCGCTTGCCTGTGAAGCCTAAGGACCCCAGTTTGAGACTCGGTTCCCCAGGTCCCACGTTAGCCAGATGCACAAGGGGGCGCACGCGTCTGGAGTTCGTTTGCAGAGGCTGGAAGCCCTGGTGCGCCCATTCTCTCTCTCTCCCTCTATCTGTCTTTCTCTCTATGTCTGTCGCTCTCAAATAAATAAATAAAAATTAAAAAAAAATTAAAAAGAAACTTTAAAAAAGAAGACTCTGGGTCCTTTTTTTTTGTATGGGGGGGTGGAGGAAATGCCTTTGACACTGAGTCTTCATTAGGTGCAGAAAGTAGATCAGTATTTCTGGGAAATCGAGGGCACCAGAGTGGGGAGGGAGAAGTTAGAGCAGTAAGGATCTCATAAGCCATTTTAAGGAATCTATACTTGTCTTCAAGGCAATGAGAAGCTATTGAGGGGCTTTAAATAGGACAGATTTTATTTACTAGTGTTTAAATCTGAAGTAGAATAATTCAATCTATAGCAGTTATTACTAAGCACCGATGGCCTAGCTATCCCTTCTTGGTACATCGGGGCATATGCGTGTTCATCTAGGACAAATCCCCTCCCCTTTCACAGACTGTCCTCAGCTGGCCACTACATTCTAAAGCTAGGAGCCATTTGCTTAAATCCCCAACTACTTGGGAAGTTGTATTATAAAAAAATTAGGGGCCATCTGTAGATACGCCATTAAATTTGATAAAACGAAACAAATAATATGGTAAGAGCAATAAGATAGGAATGTAAAAATGATCAAGTCCAAAAGAAAACTCAGGAATTGGAACTTAAATTTTTGGGCTGTGAAATGACTTGTTAAAAGCACTTGCTTGCAAAGCTTGTTGGCACAGGAGCCATGCCCCAGTACCCACGTAAAGCCAGATGCACAGACTTTGCTTGCAGGGGAAAAGGGCCCTGGTATTCCCACACTTTCTCTCTCACAAAAAAAAAAAAAAAAAAATTAAAATTTATTTATTTGAGACAGATGGGAGGGAAAGAATGGTCCCACTTGGGTCCTTAGGCTTTGAAGGCAAGTGCCTGAACCACTAAGCCATCTCTCCAGTCCCCACCCCCAATTTTTTTTTTTCTTTTTCTTTTTGTCTTTTTGAGGTAGGGTCTCACTCTGGTCCAGGCTGACCTGGAATTAACTATGTAGCCTCAGGGTGGCCTCAAACTCACTCTCAGCCACTCCAAAAACATTTTTTAAGCTTAAATTTTCAGTCTGGAGAGATGGCTTACTGGTTAAGGCGTTTGCCTACAAAGCCAAAGGATCCCAGTTCAATTCTCCAGGACCCACATGAGCCAGAAGCACAAGGGGGCACATGTGTCTGGAGTTCATTTCCAGTGACTGGAGGCCCTGGTGCACCCATTCTCTCTCTCAAATAAATAAATTTAAAAAAAAACTTGTGAGGCAGAGGTAGGAGGATCACTGTTTTTTTAAAAAAAAAAAAAAAAAAGCTTAAATTTTTGGAGAACTGGATGTGATCGCATACACCTTTAATCCCAGCACTGGGGAGGCACAGGTAGGATGACTGCTTTGAGTTTGAGGCCACCCTGAGACTACATGGTGAATTCCATATCAGCCTGGGCTAGAGCAAGGCCTTACCTTGAACTCCGCCCACCCCAAATAAAAAAAGCTAATTTTGTCTTTGGTTCACCATAGTGCTTATTCCTGAAAAGAAACTAAAAAGAAGGCTGGAGAGATAGATGGCTTAGAGGTTAAGGCGCTTTTCTGCAAAGCCCAAGGACTGGGATTCAATTCCCAATGAAAAAAGTAGCACATACATCTGGCGTTTGTTTGCAGTGGCCCGAGGCCCTGGGGCTCCCATTCTCTCTCTTTCTGTGTTTGTCTCTCTTTGATTGCAAATAAAAATTTAAAGTAAACTAAAAAGCACGGCTACACATGTGCATGCCTGGAACCCCAGTCCTCAAATGTGAGGCCAGCCTGGGAAATACATACTAAGACCCTGTTCTCAAATAAGCCATTAAAAAAAAAAAAAAAGCCATGATTGGGCAAGAGAGATGGCTTAGCGGTTAAGGTGTTTGCCTGCAAAACTCAAGGACCTAAGTTCGATTCCCCAGGACCCACGTAAGCCAGATGCACAAAGTGGCGCATACATCTGGAATTCATTTGCAGTGCTGAGAGGCCCTGGTGTGCCCATTCTCCCTCCCTCTCAAATAAATAAATATTTAAAAGCCAAGGCAAGGCTAAGTACATGTCGAAATCACAAGGAACCCATGTAATCTTGTTTGATTAGATCATCTAACTCTAGGTAGAATGTTCACTTTTCCAGTTTACTGTTATTCCTGAGCATGTGGGACATTAAGACTATCACTCAATTTCCAAAACTGGCGACTTTGGAGCACAATTCCACTGCCTAGTTAACAGGCTTTTCACAGACACTATGTTCTCCTGTCAGCTGAACAGTCATTTGTAATCCACCACTTTCCACAGAAGTTCCTAACTTCCAGCTCTATTTAATATGTTTTTGTTTATTTTTGTATTTATTTGAGAGAGACAGAGGCAGATGGAGAGAGAGAGAGAATGGGTGTGCCAGGGCCTCCAGCCACTGCAGGCAAACTCCAGACACGTACACCCCCTTATGCATCTGGCTTGCTTGAGTCCTGGGGATATCCAGCCTTGAACCGGGGTCCTTAGGCTTCACAGGCAACCACTAAGCTATCTCTCCAGCCCTCTATTTAATATTTTTTGCAAAGAATTTTATCACATTTATCTTTTGCTAGGACAGCATCTCACCCTAGCTTAGGCTGACCTGTAACTCACTCCGTAGTCACAGGCTGGCCTCAAATTCCTGCCTTCTGGGTGCTGGGATTAAAGCAGTGGGCTGTCATGCTTGGCTTACATTCATCGTTTTTTTTTTTGTTGTTGTTGTTGTTCATTTTTTAATTTATTTATCTGAGAGCGACAGACACAGAGAGAAAGACAGATAGAGGGAGAGAGAGAGAATGGGCGCGCCAGGGCTTCCAGCCACTGCAAACGAACTCCAGACGCGTGCACCCCCTTGTGCATCTGGCTAACGTGGGACCTGGGGAACCGAGCCTCGAACCGGGGTCCTTAGGCTTCACAGGCAAGCGCTTAACCGCTAAGCCATCTCTCCAGCCCACATTCATCGTTTTATACATATAACTTAACTCTTTTACGATTGTCTCCCTTTACGAATTATAAACTCTTTGAGAACTTTAGAATTTATAAACGTTTAAATACTGGTTAGAAGAATTGGCCTATGTACAGCATGGGTGTTTCTTCCCATGGCTGTCTTCTGTTCTACCCAAGAAAAGTCAAATTCATCCTGGAACATGTGCCTCGTTTCTTCCCCTGTGCCTAAATCTGTCAAGCAAAACCAAAAACAGAATCAAATCGTTATAAGGCTGTAATTACACATTAGACAGCTTCAGCAAGCAAATTAGCCTTCAAGAACAAAATATGAATTCCTTCCTATTTGAAGTTTTAAATGTCATTTGCCACAATACACATAAATGTATTAAACTGCACTGATTCACTGCAATAATTGCTTGAATGTGCATCCTAACATAGATGGATTTGCTAGGTGGCATTTGGCAGACAGACCTCAAAGTCTATAAAGGCCATTAGACTCTTCTCCACGAATCAGAATGTCCTTCTGAGGAATGGCACCACAAAGATCTCTGTGACTTTATTTCCATTCTTACACCTAGTCTTTTATCTCACTCTATCTAAACTTTATTATTCTCCAACTTCACAGAAAAACTTTTTCATTGTCCCTGAGGAAATTTTTGTTGACATGACTACATTAAAATCACCACCTTTTTTTCCTGCTATTTTCAAGGTAGGGTCTTACACTGCCTTTAATCCCAGCACTCGGGAGGCTGAGTTAAAAGGATCGCTGTGATTTCGAGGCCACCCTGAGACTACACAGTGAATTCCAGGTCAGCCTGGGCTAGAGTGAGACCCTACCTCAAAAAGCAAAAGCAACCAAAAACATCATTCACAATTATTTAAACTCCCTCCTGCCTTATTAGGAAATAGTCTAAATTTGTTTTATGCTTTCCTTCAGTGGCCATGCAAAAAAATCCACCTGAGTTTTTGTATCTGGCCTCAAACTTGTGGCAATCCTGTCTCAGCCTCCCAAATGCAGGGATTAAAGGCACGCACCACTATGCCTGGCTTTAACAAGATAAATTAAGGTACTAAGAGAGCTTCTTTGGACAGAATTCAGTTGTAATACTGCTAATTTGTAGTAAACCCACAATGATAAAAAGGATAAGCATCAATGACTAAAAAAAGTCCACATCAATACCAAGTGATTTGTAAGAACCAAAAAGATATCATATAGACATGGAAATTATGCCTAAATTCTCTTATAACTTACTATCTAAACTTACAAAGCCACCAAATAAATATGTACACCATGTCAAAAAATTATTTTAATAGTTACAAAACATTTTTTTTACACAATCAGTATAAAATAGCAGTTGATTATTTTATAATTATGAGAATTACTTAGACTTGAGGTCTTGGCTAAGTGGGGCTGAAATCAACAAAAGGTCTTGGACTGTTGGCTCAGTAATTATCCTAGGACGCCCACCCTGTTGATGTCCGGCATGCTTAGCTCTGATGAGATGACCCAGTCCTTTAAAAAAAAAGTCTCTCTTTATTCATTCTTCGGAGGCTTGAAGTGAATCCGGCAGCGTTCATTAAACACCTACGATGTTAAAATAGAAACACAAATTATTGAGACATCTGGTATAAACAGGCCTGAATCCAATTGGAGATTGACAAATTAGGAAGACATTATCATTTGTTCCAGGTCAATAGATTTAGGAAACAGAAGAGTTTCCACAGCAGGTCAAATTAGATGCTAAGTATAGAAAATGCCTTGACATACAATTTTTAAAGATTTATTTATTTGCAGGGAGGGAGGGAGGGGGAGGGGAAGAGAGAGAGCTTGGGTGCACCAGAGCCTACAGCCGCTGTAAACGGCAGACAAACTTCAGACGCAAGCGCCACTTTGTGCATCTGGCTACAAGATGATTTTACCGTCATATTTGCTGGCTGGACTCCTCTTTTGCTAATTGTATGAATTCATAAACTTATTTTGTCCATCTTGTTTCCTAAAAACTATGACTATTAATTGGGACAATTACAAAATAATGATATTGCTAGTTTTGGTTCAATTAACTTTATCTTAGCTTAGCATCATTCCATTAATTCATCTCAAAAGCTCAAACAGAATTATCAGTGCATTCTTTCAGATTTAATAGATTTGTGCCATTTGGGGGCTGAAGAGATGGCTTAGTGGTTAAGGTGCTTGCCTGCAAAGCCTAAGGACCCAGGTTCAATTCTCCAGGTCCCACGTAAGCCAGATGTACACGGTGGCACATATGTTTGGAGTTTGTTTGCAGTGGCTAGAGGCCCTGGTTCGCCCATTCTCTCTGTCTCTAATAAATAAATAAATACAAAAATTTAAAAATTAAAAAAAATAGATTGTAGCCATTTGGAAATTGACACAAGACATTTTTTTTGAGGGAGGGTCTCACTCTAACTCAGGCTGACCTGTAATTGTAGCATTGGGGAGGTGGGAGGCATAAAAGATCAAGGTCATTCTCAGCTACATATGACGCTATTTCATAAATAAAACAATCCAGGGCTGGAGAGATGGCTTAGCGGTTAAGCGCTTGACTGTGAAGTCTAAGGACCCTGGTTCGAGGCTCGGTTCCCCAAGACCCATGTTAGCCAGATGCACAAGGGGGCGCACGCGTCTGGAGTTCGTTTGCAGTGGCTGGAAGCCCTGGCGTGCCCATTCCCTTTCTCTGTCTGTCACTCTCAAATAAAGAAAAATAAACTAACTATACACACACACACACACATATATGTATATAGTATATATGTATATATATATGTACACACACACATACACATATATAAAAAACAATCAAGCCGGACGTGGTGGTGCATGTCTGCCTTTAATCCCAGTACTCAGGAGGCTGAAGTATGAGGATCACTGTGAGTTGGAGGCCAGCCTGGGCTACAGAATGAGTTCCAGGTCAGCCTGAGCTACTGTGACAGCCTACCTAAAAACAACAACAACAAAAACAAATCCAAAAGCAAATGTGCCCATAGTCAGCACGATTCTTTACTGTAGCAGGTCATGGACTCCCCACAGCTAACGGCTGTGCTTCCACACAGCGGTAAACAGAGCGGCACCACAGAAAAGGGAAGCCCCCGGGTGGTTGCTGGGGAGCCACCTCTGCTCTCCTCAGAGCCCGCCGGCGCTTTCTGTCCCCTCCCTTGGTTGTCGCCTCGCCGTTAGTTCGTACCTTCCAGCTCCTGTCGTTTACTACTTCTTCAACATTCAGTTCTGACTGCATCCATTTCAACTGCAAGAAAGGAGAGATCACCGACGTCATGCGCTGAAACCACTCTCACTTCGTGCTGTCACATGCTCCTCAAACCTTGCCGCGTAACAGTCACCTTTACCATTAAAAACCCCCAATGAGGGCTGGAGAGATGGCTTAGCGGTTAAGCGCTTGCCTGTGAAGCCTAAGGACCCCGGTTCGAGGCTCAGTTCCCCAGGTCCCACGTTAGCCAGATGCACAAGGGGGCGCACGCGTCTGGAGTTCGTTTGCAATGGCTGGAGGCCCTGGCGTGCCCATTCTCTCTCTATCTCTTTCTCTCCCTCTCTCTCTGTGTCACTTTCAAATAAATAAATAAATAATGAACAAAAACCCCCAATGATACAGCATTTTACAGAATAATACAAATGGCTGCTAGATGTATTTTCAAAGTTTCATCTTATTCAGGTATAAAATAGTACAAATTAAACCATTATGACAAAATGAGTGTCTACTAAAACCTAATCATAAGGGTGTGGAAAACATACACACATTTTTAGCAGGAGTATGACTTGCTGCGATTTCCATGGAAGGCAACATGGCAAGATTCAAAAAGACAGCCGGGTGCGGTGGTGCACACCTTTCATGTTAGCACTCAGGAGGCAGAGGTAGGAGGATCACCATGAGTTCAAGGCCAGCCTGAGACTACATAGCAAATTCCAGGTCAGCCTGAACTAGAGTGAGACCCTACCTCAAAAAACCAATAAAATAAAATAAAATAAGTAGGACTGGAGAGATGGCTTAGCGGTTAAGCGCTTGCCTGTGAAGCCTAAGGACCCCAGTTCGAGGCTCAGTTCCCCAGGTCCCACGTTAGCCAGATGCACAAGGGGGCGCATGCATCTGGAGTTCGTTTGCAGAGGCTGGAAGCCCTGGCGCGCCCATTCTCTCTCTCTCCCTCTATCTGTCTTTCTCTCTGTGTCTGTCGCTCTCAAATAAATAAATAAATAAAATTTTAAAAAAATAAAATAAGTAAAAGAAGCCTAACGACCTAGGTTTGATTCCCTAGTACCAACATAAAGCCAGATGCACAAGGTGGCACATGCACCTGGAGTTTGCAGCAGCTAGAGGCCCTGGTGCACCCATTCTCTTTTTCTGTATCTCTTCTATCTCTCTGCTTTCAAAGAAAAACATTTTTTAAAATGCAGTCACATGTTCTTGAACCCAACAATTCTAGTTTTAGAAATTGATAATACAACTACAGATTCACAAACACAGCACAGAGGAATAGAGAGGAAGAGGAATATATAAGGCTCAAGTGACTCAGAAAAGGTATTAAGTTTCCCACACCTCCATTAACATAGCCAAAGTCCGAGGCTATAAAATGCCTTTCTAAACTTTCCTTAAAACTGGCAACCAAAGTATCTAGCAGAAAATAAGCTGATTCTACTGCAAGGTTCACACGGCAGAACTGTAATAAGTAATGGAGCAGAGGGATCTGATCAGAGGGATTAAAAAGAAGCTAGCTAGAGCAGGAAAACAGCTTGAAGACATTCAGGAATATCAGTAGTAAAACATAAACCACAGATCGAGGCCATGCAGAGTTTAAAGTCAGGTGTGCACAGTGAGCTGTTTGAAGACGGGCCTGGGCTACATGAGAGCCCAGGAAGCCAAAAGGAGAGAGCAGTGGAGGAAGGGAGAGAGTCCTCTGCTCCCCACCTGACCCCTTGCCTTTCGGGGGTGGCGGGACAAAAGAAACACCAATGCAATTCCCAGCTCCTCAAGGAGCAAGGAGCCGCTTCTCTGCACCTCCATCTAGCAAGCATTATGTAACAAATCCTTTCCGAGAATGAAAACGTAGGAAGCTATGGTTGAGCCCATTGTACAGAAGTCTCAGAGTAGTTAACGTACTTCCTCAGACCTGCTTCACAGGCTCTGCGTCTGTTCCTTTCTGTTTAGAACACTGGAGACCTTAGAGCAAACTTCCAATATAATCCCTCCCGTGCTACAAACTAACTGCCACCTCTGAGGCTGTGGGTCTTAAACAGGTCAATTTTCTCTCAAAGGCCACTAATAAGGTGACAACAACTATAAATGAAATCCAGCCAGGGAGTTTTTATTTATTTATTTATTTATTTATTTTTTTTTTTTTTTTTTTGGTTTTTCTGGTTTTTCGAGGTAAGGTCTCACTCTAGCCCAGGCTGACCTGGATTTCACTATGGAGTCTCAGGGTGGCCTTGAACTCACAGCGATCCTCCTACCTCTGCCTCCCGAGTGCTGGGATTAAAGGCGTGCGCCACCACGCCCGGCTATTTATTTATTTTTGTATTAAGGATTCACGTAAAGAACAGGGGCTTTTGCCGCGCGTGGTGGTGCACGCCTTTAATCCCAGCACTCGGGAGGCAGAGGTACGAGGAGCGCTGTGAGTTCGAGGTCACTCTGAGACTACATAGCAAATTCCAGGTCAGCCTGGGCTACAGTGAGACCCTACCTCAGAAAACAAAAATAGGGCTATCTGTAGACTAGCAACTCTGTATAAATTGATCAGACTTTGCCTATTAGTCACACTTCATGTAAAAAAAAAAACAAACAAAAAACTGACTGAACCCAAACGAGCTAGGTTAAAGTCCCACCTTCTCTACTTTTACACCCTGTGACTTTGAGAATGCCCATTAGTAACAAAGTTTCAGTTTCCTCAAACAGAAAATGAGGAGGAAGAGTTCTTCCTGATCCCATAATCTTCAACACACACTTTGAAGAGGAAGAAAATAATCCACATTTCACTTATCACTATGCTGCCCATGTTTGCCCTCCAGCCCTGTACATCATTGGCTGGAAAGCAGACTTTAACTCACTGATTGCACTTGACAACCCTCCCTGTGGCCAGCACCCTGGCACTCTTTCAGGGCGCTAAGGGCAAAGGGGCAGAGACGAGAGATGAGTAAATACTCTGGTGCAATCACTCACACTCAGTGGGTTACTGTGAACTTTGCTTTCCACTACCAAGTCACTCTACTCTGACTTAAATTGCAAACAGAGATTTTTTTCTGTTTCTGCCCAGTCCTGCCCAGCAGCTTCCCTGGTCAGCATCTTTTGTCAGGGCTGGAGATGGCTTAGCAGTGAAGGTGCTTGCCTGCAAAGCCTAAGGACGCAGGTTCAATTCCCAGTACCGAGGTAAACTAGATGCACAAGGTGACGCATGGTCTGGAGTTCATCTGAAATGACTAGAGGTCCTGGCGCGCCCATTCTCCCTTTCTATCTGCCCCTCTCTCAAATAAACAAATAAATAAAATATATTTTTTTGTTTCTTTTATTTATTTATTTCAGAATGACAGACAGAGAAAGAGGCAGAGAGAGAGAGAGAGAGAGAGAGAGAGAGAGAGAGAGAGAGAGAGGGAGAGAATCGGCGCACCAGGACTTCCAGCCACTGCAAACGAACTCCAGACTCGTGCATCCCATTGTGCATCTGGCTCACGTGGGTCCTGGGGAGCTGAGCTTCGAACTGGGGTCCTTAGGCTTCACAGGCAAGCGCTAAACCACTAAGACATCTCTCCAGCCCAAATAAAATATTTAAAAGCAAAACAAACAAAAAAACCCAAGCTGTGATGGTGATCTGGTTGCCACATTTGTGACCCTCCCTCACTGCTCCATGGGCGTCTCTCCTGAAGCTGAGCTAATGGATTAAACTGTGTAACTGGAAAGGAAGACGATTCTTCAGTCAAGGCTGTATTGGTAGCTGTACTTCCTGCTACACCCTACAACCTCTTAAAAAATGGGCACACAGACCTGGTCTCGCGCCAGCCCAGGCTGATCTGGAATTCACTATGTCGTCTCAGGATGAACTTGAACTCACAGTGATCCTCCTTCCTCAGCCTCAGGTGCTGGGATTAAAGGTGTGCACCACCACGCCTGGTCCCCTCACACCTACTTTTATAAACATCATGATTCCATTGCACACTAGATTTTCAAGCACCTGACACACAGGAACTGAGTCATCTATGGTGCCACTTAAATACAGATAAGACTTAATAACTAGATCCTAGTTATAAAGAAATAACAAATATATCCAAGAAACTCTCAAAATCACTCAAGAACTATAACAGGGGGAGTCATGAGCCCTAGGAGTGTAACTGCTGGTGTCTGGCTAAATGTATATACTCTGCTCACCAAACTGCCTAGTAAGCACTTCTCTCTCTCTCTCTCTTTTGTTTTTTGGTTTTTCGAGGTAGGGTTTCACTCCAGTTCAGACTGACCTGGAATTCATTACGTAGTCTTAGGGTGGCCTCGAACTCATGGCGATCCTCCTAACTCTGCCTCTCAAGTGCTGGGATTAAAGGCGTGCTCCACCACACCCAACAGTAAGCCCTTCTCTGAATGTTCATACCCATATTATTTATTTGTTTATTTAAGACAGAGAGCGTGAGAGACAGAGACAATGGCGTGCCAGGACCTCCAACCACTGCAAATGAACTCCAGATGCATGTGCCCCTTGTGCATCTGGCTTACGTGGGTCCTGGAGAATTGAACCTGGGTCCTTTGGCTCCTCTAAGTTTGAAATTGCACAAAATCAAGAGTTAAACCTAAGCCAGGCATGGTGGTGCCCAACTTCAATTCCAGCACTCAGGAGGCAGAGGTAGAAGGATCACTGTGAGTTCAAGTTCAGCCTGAGACGACATAGTGAATTCCAGGTCAACCTGGGCTAGTGTGAGACTCTATCTCGAAAAAACAAACAAACCCAAAAAAACCACAAGAGGGTCTGGAGAGATAAAGGTGCTTGCTTGCAAAGGCTGAGGGGCGGGGCTCAATTCCCATATAAAGCCAGATGTGCAAAGTGGTGCATGCACCTGGAGTTCATTTCTGGTGGCAGGAGGCCCTGGTACGTATCTTTCTATCTTTAATAAATAAACAAAAATATAAGTGTAAGGGAAGGTAAGTAAATAAAATAAATTATGAGATTTTACATATGAGACTTTTTGAAAATACATGAACTTTAATATATTTTTAAATTTTTATTAGCATTTTCCATGATTATAAAAAAAAATCCCATGGTAATCCCCCCCCCCACTTTTCCCCTTTGAAATTCCATTCTCCATCATAATATATTTGTTTTTAAAAATATTTATTTACTTGACAGAAAGAGAGTGGGGGAGAGAAAATGGGCACACCAGGGCCTCCAACCACTGCAAATAAACTCCAGACGCATGCACCCCGTTGTGCATCTGGCTAACATGGATCCTGGGGAATCGAACCTGGGTCTTTTGGCTTTGTGGGCAAACACCTTAACTGCTAAGCCATCCCTCTAGCCCTACTTTAATATATTTGGAAGAAAGTGAATAAGGGCCTAAAACCAACCAATCCCCAGGATAAAATGGCTACTGCTGGCTAAATATTTCCATTGCTTTCTTTTCTTTTTTGTTCCTTCTAGTTTTTTTTGTTTTTTTTTTAAGGTAGGGTCTTGCTCTAGTCCAGGCTGACCTTGAATTCACTATGTCGTCTCAGGCTGGCCTCGAACTCACAGCAATCCTTCTGCCTTGGCCTCCCAAGTGCTGGGATTAAAGATGTGTACCTCCACTCCTGGCCTCCATTGTTTTCTTGTTATACCACATACAGGGCTATAGGCAACAGTCAGATGAGGCGTAGACCCTATCTACATCAGGGAAGAAAATAAGGCTCTTACATATTTCTGGGTAACACTGGCCCTTTCCTTAAGAGTAAAAGCACTATAGGCATGCTGGATAAATAAGGTAGCTAAAGAGCCAAGATCCTTAACAATGTCCACTAAGTAGGGCAATAAATTTTAATGGGGTATTAGCATATCTAGTACTGCTTTGGTTTTTTTCTTTGGGGGAGGTTGAGGGGGGGTCTCACTCTAGCCCAGGCTGACCTGGAATTCACTATGGAGTCTCAGGGTGGCCTCGAACTCATGGGGATCCTCCTACCTCTGCCTCCCGAGTGCTGGGATTAAAGGCGTGCGCCACCACGCCCGGCTAGTACTGGTTTTATAGCTGAAGAGACTAATGTACTGTAATTAAGTCATCTGTATTACTGTTTGTTTTTGAGGCACGGTCTCACCCTAGCCAGGCTGATCCTGGCTAGCTTCAAACACCCATGTCTCAATTACAAGCATGAGCCAATACACGTGGCTTCAACAGACTTCTTGTTTGGGTGGGTGTATTGCACGCACATGTGTGCACATGCATGTGGATGCCAGAGCTGATGTCAGGTGTTTTCCTCAATCTTTTCCTACCATGCTTTCTTTCTTAAAATATATTTTGTTTTTAGGGCTGGAGGGATGGCTGCGGTGGGTTTGATTCAGGTGTCCCCCATAAACTTAGGTGTTCTGAATGCTAGTCTCCCCAGCTGATGGCAGTTGGGAATTAACATGTCCTGGAGGCGGTGTATTACTGGGGGCGGGCTTATGGGTGTTATAGCTAGTCTCCCCTTGCCAGTGTTTGGCACACTCGCTTGTTGCTATTGTCTACATGTTGGCCTGGGGGTGATGTCCACCCTCTGCTCATGCCATCGTTTCCCCCTGCCATCATGGAGCTTCCCCTCAAGCCTGTAAGCCAGAAGCTGCTCTTGGTTTTTCCCAGAAGCTGCTCTTGGTTAGGAGATTTCTACCAGCAACGTGAACCTGACTGCAACAGTAAAGTGGTACTGAGGAGTGGGGTTGCTGCTAGACACCTGTGTGGTTTTGGCCTCTTGGAGCTGATTTTCTAGAGGAATGTGGAAGGATTTGAAACCTTGGCCTAAGAGACACCTTGCAGTGCTGTAAGTACTGCTTGATGGACTATTCTAGTCAGAGTTGAAAGGCCTGAAGGCAGTAAGAACTATGGACTGTGAGGTTTGGTTTATGAGGGGGAGAAAGAGCTTTGCCTGGACTGGGCTAGCAGTTTGTGTGAGAAACTTGCTCTTGTGCCTGAGAAGTTGTGCAGGGATGCTTTGTGTAAAAATGAACTGGTGTGAGCAGAGGGATATGGCACGGAAAGAAAACTCTTTGGGTGAATAGCTGCCTGTTCAGCTGCAATTGAGAGGTCACAACCTTTGAGATTGGGCCAGCTGACCTGCACTGAGGCAACAGGAAGAATGTAGACTCTTTTGAAGGGGACTGAGTGCTTAAGGAGTGTCCTGTTCTTCAAAGTCTATTTTATTCCCCCCTGGATTAACAAATTGGCACCCTACTAGGTATTGTGGAGTATACGAAATGCAGGAAAGAGGTTCACTGAGTTTGCAACACGGTCTTGTGTTTTGGAAATGACTATGGGCAGAGTGAGACAGGTTTGGTGGATGCCTGAATGGAGACCATATGGGGCCATGAGGATGAACTGTGGATTGCAGTGGATACCCAGTGGAGATGCCGGGACCACAAGATGACTGCTAAGGCAAGCTGCCGGTCCCGATGAAGTTTTCCAGGACTGTGTGTAGCCTAGCTGGAGGGGCAGAATTGGAAGTCCAGACATTTGTTGCTGGTAGTACTTATTGGACTGGAAGATTTCTCACTAACTAGAGTTGTTGGACTTGGAGCTACACAGTATGGCATTTGCCCTGTTTAAAATCTTGTTGAATGTTTCTTTGCTATGCTCAATGCCATCTTTCTCAGTGTGAATGTTTATTCTGCGCCATTGTGGGTTTTGGGGGGACTTTTTGGTATTATGGCTCCGTTAAAAGACCTTGGATTATGGGGATGTATGAACATCATTGGAATTGTAAAAACTATGAGGACTTTTAAAGTTGGACTGAATGCATTATATTTTACAGCATGTCTGGATATCAGTTTATGGGGATCAGGGGTAGAATGTGGTGGTTTGGTTCAGGTGTCCCCCATAAACTTAGGTGTCCTGAATGCTAGTCTCCCCAGCTGATGGCAGTTGGGAATTAACGTCTTCTGGAGGTGGTGTATTATTGGGGGCAGTCTCCCCTTGCCAGTGTTTGGCACACTCCTGTTGCTACTGTTTACTTTATGTTGGCCTGGGGGTGATGCCCACCTTCTGCTCATGGCAATGTTTTACTCTGCCATCGTGGAGCTTCCCCTCGAGCCTGTAAGCCAAAATAAATCTCTTTTTCTCAGAAGCTGCTCTTGGTTGGGTGAGTTCTACCAGCAATGTGAACCAGACTGCAACAGATGGCTTAGCAGTTAAGGTGTTTGTCTGCAAAGCCAAAGGACCCAGGTTCAATTCCCCAGGACCCACATAAACCAGAAGCACAAGGGGGCACACATCTGGAGCTCATTTGCAGTGGCTGGATCCCTGATGCACCCATTCTCTCTCCCTCTGTCAAATAAATAAATACTTTTATTTATTTGAGATAATACAGACAAAATCAGATGGAGATAGAGCCTCCAGCTGCTGCAAAACAAATGAACTCTAGATGCATGCACCACATTGTGAATCTGGCTCATGTGGGTCCTGGGGAATTGAACCTAATCACTAAGTTAGCTCTCCACCATACTTTTTTGTTGTTGTTTTGTTTTGTTTCTCAAGGTAGGGTCTCACTCTGGTCCAGGCTGACCTGGAATTAACTATGCAGTCTCAGGGTGGCCACGAACTCATGGTGAGCCTCCTACCTCTGCCTCCCGAGTGCTGGGATTAAAAGCGTGCGCCACCATGCCTGGCACTTGACTTTATTTTGAAGGCTATGGTTGGAAACCTTTGCCTGACGAATGTAGATTTAATCAACTTACCTTTGTTTGTTCTTTTCTAAGTTGCTTTAATAATGTTAAATCATCCAAATTCTTTTCTCTTTCTTCTCGGAGGTTTTGTACTACTGCTGATGTCTGGGCTATACAGTGTTTTATAACTCTGTCCCTACTGACATGAGCTGCCATCAACTAAAAGAATACAGGGATGGAAAGGGGGAAAGAAAGCACATTAGTTTATGACATGTTAGTGATAAAAAAATTCTTAAAAATAATTCTAGGACTTAAAACTGTCTGATTTCTTTTTTAAAAATTGAATCTATAGAGAAAATTGTGTTGACCCAGCTAAATCACCTAAAAGCAAAGAGGAATGCTTCAGAGGTGTAAAAGACCCCTGCAGGGCCTGTCAGCTGAGTGTCCAATCCTGCCTGTGGCTTTCCTCACTCCATTCATCCCTCTATCCTCACTCCATTCATCCCTCTTTCCTCACTCCATTCATCCCTCTATCCTCACTCCATTCATCCCTCTATCCTCACTCCACTCATCCCTCTATCCTCACTCCACTCATCCCTCTATCCTCACTCCACTCATCCCTCTATCCTCACTCCACTCATCCCTCTATCCTCACTCCATTCATCCCTCTATCCTCACTCCACTCATCCCTCTATCCTCACTCCACTCATCCCTCTATCCTCACTCCATTCATCCCTCTATCCTCACTCCACTCATCCCTCTATCCTCACTCCATTCATCCCTCTATCCTCACTCCATTCATCCCTCTATCCTCACTCCACTCATCCCTCTCTCCTCACTCCACTCATCCCTCTCTCCTCACTCCACTCATCCCTCTATCCTCACTCCACTCATCCCTCTATCCTCACTCCACTCATCCCTCTATCCTCACTCCACTCATCCCTCTATCCTCACTCCACTCATCCCTCTATCCTCACTCCACTCATCCCTCTATCCTCACTCCACTCATCCCTCTCTCCTCACTCCACTCATCCCTCTCTCCTCACTCCACTCATCCCTCTATCCTCACTCCACTCATCCCTCTATCCTCACTCCATTCATCCCTCTATCCTCACTTCACTCATCCCTCTATCCTCACTCCATTCATCCCTCTATCCTCACTCCATTCATCCCTCTATCCTCACTCCATCCATCCCTCTATCCTCACTCCACTCATCCCTCTATCCTCACTCCATTCATCCCTCTATCCTCACTCCACTCATCCCTCTATCCTCACTCCATTCATCCCTCTATCCTCACTCCATTCATCCCTCTATCCTCACTCCACTCATCCCTCTATCCTCACTCCATTCATCCCTCTATCCTCACTCCATTCATCCCTCTATCCTCACTCCATTCATCCCTCTATCCTCACTCCATTCATCCCTCTATCCTCACTCCACTCATCCCTCTATCCTCACTCCATTCATCCCTCTATTCTCACTCCATTCATCCCTCTATCCTCACTCCACTCATCCCTCTATCCTCACTCCATTCATCCCTCTATCCTCACTCCATTCATCCCTCTATCCTCACTCCACTCATCCCTCTATCCTCACTCCATTCATCCCTCTATCCTCACTCCATTCATCCCTCTATCCTCACTCCATTCATCCCTCTATCCTCACTCCACTCATCCCTCTATCCTCACTCCACTCATCCCTCTATCCTCACTCCATTCATCCCTCTATCCTCACTCCACTCATCCCTCTATCCTCACTCCACTCATCCCTCTATCCTCACTCCATTCATCCCTCTATCCTCACTCCATTCATCCCTCTATCCTCACTCCATTCATCCCTCTATCCTCACTCCATTCATCCCTCTATCCTCACTCTACTCATCCCTCTATCCTCACTCCATTCATCCCTCTATTCTACATCTACCCTCAGGGCCACTTCCTGCTTTTCTTCCTCTCTTCAGTCTCAACAAGGGAACGAGGTTATAATTCCGAGACGTAAAGTATCTTCCTTACAGTAAAGAAATACAAAGCATGGTACATTTGACTTTGTAAGGTGGAGTAGTTTTAAATTTTTTCAAAGTGTAAGTAATGATAAAGAAACCACAGATTTCTACCAATCTGTAATGTTTACTGAAAAGATATCTGATACGAATTATTTCATTATTCTCCTTTTCAGTGTAACACATCTAATAAAAGTTTTAATATATTTTGTCTTGGTTGGCAAGGTGTAATGGTCATGTTTCAAGTATATTCTACAATCACAACCAAAATTTGATAGCATTATAATCATCTGTATTGGCACAGCACTGTTTCAGACTCATAGACCTTAGTGTTCAGTAACGCTGGGCATGTTTCCCTTGAGAATCGAGAATGAAAAGCTAAGATTTACATCTTAGGGAGTACAGATGCGCTAGTAGAGGGATTCGCATTAAAAACTACTTTACTTTTTGAGGAAATTTGAGTACACTTTTGAGTACTGAGGTTACAGGTATGCACAACCAGGCCTGGCTATTTCGTATTTCAGACTTCTTGGCAAGACATCAAGCATGTCAGTGGCTCTTATTGGCTGGGTGCTCTGCACAACCAGCCTCTGGAGCAAAGCTACTTGAAGTATAGTAAAGACAGCAGCAGGAAACACGCAAAACACTTGGTAGTCACTATAACCATGAAGCTGAATCAAAGGGAGTTTATGTGTGTGTGTATCATGTTCAAGGTCACCCACTTATGCAGATTATAAACAGAAATAACTGCGTAAAAAAAGTAAATATGTAGTAAGGGGGTATCTTCTAGCTCTTTTTTTAATCTTTTCACAATTTTTATTAACATTTTCCATGATTATAAAAAATATCCCAAGTTAATACCCCCTCCCCCACCCCACACTTTCCCCTTTGAAATTCCATTCTCCATCAAATTACCTCCCTTAGCTCTTTTTTTTTAAATTTTTATTTCTGTGGTTTTTTAAGGTAGAGTCTCATTCTGGTCCAGGCTGACCTGGAATTAAGTACATAGTCTCAGGGTGGCCACAAACTCATGGTGATCCTCCCACCTCTGCCTCCCAAGTGCTGGGATTAAAGGTGTGCACCACCACGCCTGGCTTCTTCTAGCTCTTAAACCACAGACACCTGAAGAAACCCTCACCGTAAATTAAGACTTGGACTTACCTATCCCCCTACTCCCAAATATTGGATTCTATTTATTAAATTCCTCACCTTGCAATTTACTAAACCTTCAATACTTATCTGATCGCTCAATCAAACAACATACTTTAATATAATGGCAGAACAAGAATATCAGCAGTTAATGACCTAAACTTAATTGCTATGAATATACTTATCCACAAAATGAACTTTGGCCATAGTTCAGAAATGCCTTTTAGGTTTTAAGTAATTTCTTCTTTATATGACTAGGAATCCAAACAGTAACTTTGTGGTAGTAGAGCTTAAAATAGTGGTCATTTAATGTCAGCTTCCAACTTAATGAAAGAATGTAAGCCATAGCAGTCATTATTTCCTTCTCCCTTTGGAAATCAAAGAGAGAATGAAAGGAGGGAACACCTCCAGGAAAGCACACTTTTCTGTGGTTTTCTTTCTCCTCCATACCATAAGCTTCTCTTCCCATTCTTGGTAACTGAAGAAAACAAGTTTGCCTGCTTACTCTTTAGAACCTTCTCTTCACAGATTTGTGCGTAAGATCACAATGTTCTTTATAGTTTGTAGAAACCTGATCAAAATTTTTTTACACCCTCAGGTATGGGCGAGGAAACACAAAGATGTCAATTGATTTTCAGAGTTTAGATACATGTCAACTGATTTAATTGGCTTGCAAAGAAAGGAGTTAAAAAAGCACAGACAAGAAACTCAAAGGATCCACTTACAGACTCATAAAGTTGTTTACAGGTTTGGCTGGCATCAATTTTCCCTGCAAAGGAAGCTGTTGGAACCGTACTGTTTAATTCATGTACTATTCTGTCATCAATTGTCCGCATCACCTTGAGTACTTCCTACACGTTTAAAATAAAAGAACATAATCTCAATAAAATATTAAGTAATAAAAATTAAGTATTTAAGAAAAAAGTCTTGGATGTTGTACAACTCTCTAATTCACTAGTGAAGAAAGCAAGCTTAACATAGCGCAATTATAAAAAAAAAAAAAGTCTTCACCAAAGAATGACAGGGAGGATTTGCAATAGTGATTCTAACAGAGTTCTGACTCTTGTCTCCATGACTCAACGATGACTGTCTTAAAGACTTTCACAATTTAGTATATGTGCTGCCGAAGCAAGCATGACTTTCACAATTTAGATCCCACTTTATAGCACGGTACTTAGCAAACTGATCCCCCCATTCCAGCACGCAGCCAAAAAACGGGTTCTCCTGGAATTGAAGACCATACATCCTCCACAACCACCTACCTATCTGGACGAAAACCAAGAACAAAAAAAGCTTCTCAGACCAGTGTGGTAGCACACGTCTTTAAATCCCAGCACTTAGGAGGCAGAGCTAGGAGGATCGCCGTGAGTTCAAGGCCACCCTAAGACTACATAGTGAATTCCAGGTCAGCCTGAGCTAGAGTGAGACCCTGACTCGAAAAAAGAAAAAAAAAAAAAAAAGGTTCTCTAAAACCACTTCCCTATACTGCTAAACAGGCAGGGGAAGCAAGGTTCAGCAGCCAGGGAGGCTAAAGAACTTCCCTGTTCTTGGGAACTATAGAGTTAACTAAAGATGACAAGATGGGGGTCCAAGAGGCACCAAGACAAGGGACCATAAACTATAGGTAAATCTGAATTACAGCAGTCACCCCAAGATCAACTGACCAGATCCCTTAAAGTTTTTTAAGTTTCTTTTTTTTTTTTTCCTTTTTGAGGTAGGGTCTCACTCTAACTCAAGGCTGACCTGGAATTCACTGTGTAGTCTCAGGGTGGCCTCAAACTCATGACGATTCTCCTACCTCTGCCTCCCAAGTGCTGGGATTAAAGGTGTGCGCCACTACACCCGGCTTTATTTTTGGTAATTTTTGTTTATTTATTTGAGAGCGAAAGACAGAGAAGGAAACAGGCAGAGAGAGAGAATGGGCACACCAGGATATCCAGCTACGGCAAACCAACTCCAGATGCATGCACCATCTTATGCATCTGGGTCCTGGGGAATAAAGCCTTGAGCTGGGGTCCTTAGCCTTCACAGCCAAGGGCTTAACCTCGAAGCCATCTCTCCAGCCCCTAAAACTTTTTTTAATTATTGTCTTATTTTTTTAAAAAGTTTATTAATTTTCGTGGGGAGGGGATATGATGGAGAATGGAGTTTCAAAGGGGAAAGTGGAGGGGGGGATGGAGGGTGTTACCATGGGATTATTTTTTTATAATCATGGAAGTTGTTAATAAAAATTTGAAGGAAAAACAACAACAAGAAAGTTTATTAATTTTCAACGAGAGAAAGGGAGAGAGGAAAAAAAATGAGCAGGTGAGGGTCTCTTGCCTCAGCAAAGGAACTCCAAATGCATCCATCACCTGTGTATCCAGCTTTAGGAGGGTACTGGGGAACCGAACCTGGGTTATTAGGCCCTGCAGGCAAGTGCCTTAACCACTGAGCCATCTCTCCTGCCCTAAACTTTAAAAACGAAAATTATTTTTATCGAGATGGGGCTTTGCTCTAGCCCAGGCTAACTTGGAATTCACTCTGTGGTCTCAGGCTTGTCTGGAATTCAGTGACCTCCTCCCTCTGTCTCCTCAGTGCTGGGATTAAAGGCGTGCACCACCATGCCTGGCCAGTTAATTTTTTTTCTTTTTAATTTTTTTATTGACAACTTCTGTACTTACAGATAATAAGCTATGATAGTTCCCTCCCCTCCCTCACTTTCCCCTTCACAACTCCGCTCTCCATTACATCCCCTCCCTCCCTTTGTTAGTCTCTTTTATTTTGATGTCATCATCTTTTTCTCCTATTACGAGGGTCTTGTGAAGGTACTGCTAGACACTGCAAGGTCATGGTCAAGGCCAATTTCTGTCTGGGCAGTTGCATTGTAAGGAGTCCTACCCTTCCTTTGGCTCTTACATTCTTTCTGGCACCTCTTCTGCAATGGACCCTGAGCCTTGGAGGGTGTGATAGAGTTAATTTTTTAATAAATAATCATCAGGGACAGTCCTAGATCGCTCTTTAAGCTAACAGCTTACTGCTTTGCAAACTGCTTATCACTAAAAAAATCTCACGACTTTGCCTCTGAAACACATTGTCTTAGAAATCTGTAGCCCACCAGTGATGTAAAAGATCCAAGATGATGTCAGACTGCCTGTAAAACAGCCTATGAAAGACACAGAATTATAATTCGAGGCAGAAGATATTTTAGAGCACGAAGCTCATTTTAGCCCACCAGTGTGAATAGATAACTTTCTATCTCTATAGTGAGTCTTGGATTTCTGCTGACTTGAACCCAGATTTTCTTTTTATTATTATTATTTTGGTTTTTTGAAGTAAGGTCTCACTCTTGCTCAGGCCAACCTGGATTTCACTATGTAGTTTCAGGGTGGCCTCGAACACATGGTGACCCTCCTACCTGTGCCTCCAGAGTGCTGGGATTAAAAATGTGCTCCACCACATCCAGCCCTGAACCCAAATTCCCTATAGCAGGGAGGCTGAGGTAGAAAGACTGCCTTGAGTTCAAGGCCAGCCTGGGGCTAAAGAGTACCTTTTAAATTAGGGTTAGAGACTTTGTCTCAAAAACAAGGGGGCTTTGGGCTGGAGAGATGGCTTAGCGGTTACAGCGCTTGCCTGCAAAGAACTCAGGTTCAATTCCTCAGGACTCAAGTAAGCCAGATGTAAAAGGCAGCGCATGCGTCTGGAGATCATTTGCAGAATTAAAAAAAGAAAAAGAAAAGAAAATGCTTTCTGAGTAACTCTGACACACAATTTCTAAGGCTCTGGAGTTCCTCATACAGCCTCCAACTCTCAAAAACCCAATTCAAGGAAAAGTAATAGCAAAAGGCATTAGTGCTGAACGGAACTTACTTACTCGGCACTTGCTCCGGCCTGTGGGCCCCTGGGTTCCCTCCGGGGCTGCTCCCCGCCCTGCACTGCCTCCCCGCAGACAAAAGACTACTGAGTGTAGCTGGCAAAGTTCCTTCTCCCCACAATGGGATGAAAGCACTCTTTTCACTTGTCCCGACATGAAAGCTGTGATTGGCCATATTCACCCTCAGCTAACATAAACCCTGCAGTTGAATTTCTAGAAGCATAGCCTTCTCGTTTTAAATTATGTCTTAAATTTACAATTCTCCCATCCCCTCAAAACCATGATCAATGAAAAAAATTTCAAGAACACAATTATATTATACTAGGAAGACACTTGTTGGTGAAAACCTCCAAATTAGCATTCAATATATTAACATGTATTCAAAGTCATTCTGACTGCCTCCTTCAACATACCATCCAATTTCTTTCTTTCTTTTTCTTTTCTTAAGGTAGGGTCTCACTCTAGCTCAGGCTGACCTGGAATTCACTATGGAGTTAGGGTGATCTCGAACTCATGGTGATCCTCCTATCTCTGCCTCCCTAGTGCTGGGATTAAAGGCGAGCCTGGTCACCATCCAATTTCTTTTGTCAACCATGTATCGCATGCTTTTTATATTTAGGGTATTATCTTCATTTTAGAAAAAAAATAAAAATTACTCAAATTAACCATCATCAATATAACAGGTTTCTATAGTGTTTAACTATTTTTTATAAAGTGAAAGCACTCATTTTTTTTTTTCAAGGTAGGGTCTCATTCTAGCCCAGGCTGACCTGGAATTTGCACTCATTTTTAAACAATTAACATTTTTAAAGCCTTGCTTTATGACATTATACCTTGAATATCTGGCTTTGTTGCTAAAAATGCCTTGAGGTCTTGTGTGTGTGTGTGGTACTGTTGAAATTCTGGTTCTTATGCATGTTGGACAAATAGTCATTGAGCTACTCCTCGCCTCCTTAAAGACCTTTTGAAGAGGAGTGTGTGTGTGTGTGTCAGGGCAAGCACATGTATGTGTGGACAACCTCGCAGTGCCTGTCCTCTCCTTTCACTCTCTTGAGACCCGGTCTCTGGTCTTGCTGCTGGGAAAGCCAGTCTAGTTGGCTGGTGAACTTCAGGGTCCTCCTGGCTTGGCCTCCCGCTGCACTGGTGCATTGGGATTAGACACGTGTGTCATTTTGTATCTGGCTTTACATGGGTGCTGGGGGTCAAACTTGGGTCAGCAGACTTGCTGAGCAAGTGCATTTAACTGCCGAGCCATCTCTCCAGCCCCAAGACATTTTTATAAGTTCCATACATATTCTACCTTGCGACAGTACCACGGAGCACTTACAAATGTGACAACGTAGTCCTGTTACTCTAAATTTGTGGTCAAGATTCTGCTCCTATCATTTCATTAACCTTAAAACACGGAATCTAATGGCCTCATGATTTTCATCAGGAAACAAAACAGCTTGCAGAAGGCCCATAATTCAGACTGACAAAACACAGGCAAATGGCAGGTTCAACACAAAGTTCACTACTGTGGTAGTTTGAATTGAATATTCCCAATAAAGTCATGTATGTTTGCTTTTTGTTTGTTTTGTTTTTCGAGGTAGGGTCTCACTCTAGCCAAGGCTGACTTGGAATTCACCATGCATGACTCGTTCGTTTGTTTGTTTGTTTTGGTTTTTGATGTAGGGTCTCACTCTAGCCCAGGCTGACCTGGAATTCACTATGGAGTCTCAGGGTGGCCTCGAACTCACAGCGATCCTCCTACCTCTGCCTCCCGAGTGCTGGGATTAAAGGTGTGTGCCACCACGCCCAGCATGACTCGTTTTTGTTTTTTTTTTTTTAAGGTATGCTCTCACTCTAGCCCTAGCTGACCTGAAACTCACTGCAGTTCTTGAGTTCACAATGATCCTACCTCTGCCTCCTGAGTGCTGGGATTAAAAGTATGCACCATCATGCCCAACCCAGCTCATGTTTTTTTTTTTTTTGGTATTACAAGGTAGGGTCTCACTCTAGCCCAGACTGACCTGCAATTCGCTGTGCAGTCTCAGGGTGGCCTTGAACTCATGGTGATGCTCCTACCTCTGCCTCAATAGTGGTGGGATTAAAGGCGGGTGCCACTATGCCCGGCCAACTCATGTACTTTTAATGCTTCACCTCCAGGTGGTAACAAATTGGGACCTGGAGCCTTGCTGGAGAAGGTGTGTTGCTAGAGGTAGTCTTAGGGTGTTCTAGCCAGCCCTTCCTTGCCAGAGCCCAACAGCCCAGCTACTGACTTGCTGTGGCAAGGAGTGACGCCTAGCCCCTGCCCATGCCATTCTTTCTGCTTCCATCATGAAGCTTCCTCTCAAGACTGGAACCCCAAATAAACCTTTTCCTCCTACTAGCTGTTTTTGGTTGGGTGTTTTGTCCCAACAAATCAGAGGTTAACCATAAAAACTAACTTTTCTCCTTTTCCTGTATCTTTCCATTTTTGATAGTATTCTCTGTAAATTGGCATTCTTTTTAAAAAAAAATAGTTTATTTCTTTGTAAGCAGAGAGAGAGAGATAAAGAGAGACTGACTAGAGAGAACGGACATGCTGGGGCCTCCTGCCACTGCAAACAAACTCCAGACGCATGTGCCTCTTTGTGCACCTGGCTTTACATGGATACTGGAGAATTAAACCCATTAGGTTTTGCAGACAAGTACCTTAACCGCTGAGCCGTACCTCCAGCCCCTGAACTGGAATTACAGGATATTCTCATATATTCACTAGGCAACTACTATTTTATATATATATGTATTTATTTGTTTATGTTTTTCAAGGTCTCACGCTAGCTCAGGCTGACCTAGAATTCACTATGTAGTCTCAGGGTGGCCTCGAACTCTCGACAATCCTCCTACCTCTGCCTCCCGAGTGCTGTGATTAAAGGCGTGCACTACCAAGCCCAGCTACTATTTGAAATAGTATGTTATACAGTGGAGGATATATATTGTTCATGAGTAATAAGTTCTAAATGATGGCAGTACTCACTAAGTCAAAGCATGAGAAGCTGGGCGTGGTGGCCTATGCCTAATCCCAGAACTCAGGGGAAAAGACAGGAGGATCTCAAATTGGAGGCCAGTCTAGACTTTATAGCAAGATCCTATCTCCAGGAAAAAAAAAAAAAAAGTAACAAACAAAGCCAGCTTTACCTTCTACTTTTTTAAGGAGTACTTTTTTTAAGATTTGATTTTTATTTATTTGAGACACAGAGAGGGAGGGAGAGAGAGAACGGGCATGCTAGGGCGTCTAGCCAGTGAAAATGAATTCTAGATGCACGTGCCACCATGTGCATCTGGCTTATGTGGGACCTGCAGAATCGAACTTGGGTACTTAGGCTTCACAGACATGTGCTTTAACCACCAAGCCTCCAGCACCAGCTTTACCTTTTATAACATAATTTAAAAAAATTATTTTAAGCCGGGCATGGTGGCACATGCCTTTAATCCCAGAACTTGGGAGGCAGAGGTAAGTGGATCACCATGAGTTTGAGGCCACCCTGGGACTACATAGTGAATTCCAGGTCAGCTTGGACTAGAGTAAGACCCTACCTCAAAAAAAAAGAAAATTTATTTTAGCCAGGTATGGTGGTACACACCTTTAATTACAGTACTCAGAAGGCAGAGGTAGGAGGATTGCCGTGAGTTCAAGGGCAACTTGAGATTACATAGTAAATTCCAAGTCAGCCAGAGCTAGAGCGAGACCCTACCTTGAAACCCCTCCAAAATTATTTTATTTATGAGAGAGAGAGGGTATGTGCGTGAAAGATAGAGGATGGATGTGCCAGGGTTTCCAACCACTGTAAACAAACTCCAGATGCATCCACTACCTTGTGCATCTAGCTTACATGGGTCCTGGGGAAATGAAGCTGGGTCCTTTGGCTTTGCAGGCAAACACGTTAACTGCTAAGCCATCTCTCCAGCCCTATAACATGATTTTTGTTTTAAAGGCCTGTTTAAAAGATTTCTTGAGCCGGGCGTGGTGGCGCACGCCTTTAATCCCAGCACTCGGGAGGCAGAGGTAGGAGGATTGCCGTGAGTTCAAGGCCACCCTGAGACTCCATAGTGAATTCCAGGTCAGCCTGGACAAGAGTGAGACCCTACCTCGAAAAACCAAAAAAAAAAAAAAAAAAATTTCTTTTAGGGGGCTGGAGAGATAGCTTAGCACTTAAGTGCTTGCCTGTGGAGCATAAGGACCCCTGTTTGAGGCTCGCTTCCCCAGGACCCATGTTAGCCAGATGCACAAGGGGGCACACGCGTCTGGAGTTCATTTGCACTGGCTGGAGGCCCTGTCGCACCCACCCATTCTCTCTCTCTCTCTCTGCCTCTTTCTGTCTGTCGCTCTCAAATAAATAAATAAAAATGAGCAAAAAAAATTTTTTTTAAATAAAAATTTCTTTTGGATGGGCGTGGTGATGCACACCTTTAATCCCAGCACTTGGGAGGCAGAGATAGGAGGATCACCATGAGTTCAAGGCCACCTTGTGACTACATAGTGAATTCCAGGTCAGCCTGGGCCAGAATGAGACCCTACCTCAAAAAAAAAAGGGGGGGGGTCTGTGGGAATGGGTTAGCTGTTGAAGCATTTGCTTGCAAAGCCAAAGGACCCAGCTTCAATACTCCAGGACCCATATTAGCCAGCTGCACAAGGGGGCGCACGCATGTGGAATTCATCTGCAGTGGCTGGAGGCCCTGGCATGCCCATTGTCTCTCTCTCTCTCCCCCTTCCCCTCTTTCTCTATCAAATAAGTAAATAAAGGGAAAAATTTTTCTTTCGGGCTGGAGAGACGGTTGGGCATTTACGGTGCTTGCCTACAAGCCACAGGTCCCAGGACTGACTCCCCAGTACCCACATAAAGCCAGATACACACGAGGCAAATGCATCTGGAGTTCGTTTTCAGTGGTCAAGACCCTGGCATGTCCATTCTCTATCTGCCTCTCTTGCAAGTAAATAATAAAAAAAAAAAATCAGATAAAAGAATACATAACATTAGCTGTTTAACAATGTAACTCTGCCAATTGATTATATGGAGAACAGAAAAGAAACAGATTAACCATTTAGGAGAACCATGTCCTACAGCGATCTATACAAACAGGGGCCCTATAATTAAAGCTAGGTAGTTGGATTCAAGAAACATTTAAAAGACAGAGCTAACAGGAATGGATGAACTGGTGATAGAGCATGAGGAAAATAATAGGATGACTTTTAGGTTTGAAGCCAGAGCAATTGAATGTATTAGGGGGAAATAACGGCTGGAGAGATGGCCTGGCAGTTCAGGCACTTGCCTGTGAAGCCTAAGGAATCATGTTCTACTCTCCAGGTCCCACATACGCCAGATGCATAAAGTGACATAAACACGCAAGGTCACACATGCGCACAAGAAGGCACACGTGTCTGCAGTTTGATGGTAGTGGCTGGAGGCCCTGGTGCAACAATTCTCTCACACTTCTGCATTTAAAGAAACAAGGCACCAGACATGGTGACATATGCTTTTAATGCCATCACTCAGGAGGCAGAGGTTAGGAGGACTGTGGAGAGTTCGAGGCCACCCTGAGACTACACAGTGAATTCCAGCCTGGGCTAGAGTAAGACCCTACCTTGGAAAAAAAAAGTCAGTCTATGCCAGGCTTAGTAGCACACGCCTTTAATCCCAGCACTCGGGAGGCAGAGGTAGGAGGATTGCCGTGAGTTCGAGGCCACCCTGAGACTACATAGTGAATTCCAGGTCAGCCTGGACTAGAGTGTGACCCTACATTAAAAAACAAAACAATAACAACAAAAAAAAACTCCATTCTGGGATGAGAGACGCACAGGGCGCTGAACAAGAGTAGATATAGATACATAAAGGGTCAGGAGCCCAATACAGCAATCAGGCAAAGATTATGCAACTTAATATTTGCTGGAGTTTTTTTGTTTTTTTAATATTTGAGTCCCGGGCGTGGTGGCACATGTCTTTAATTCCAGCACTTGGGAGGCAGAGGTAGGAGGATCACTGTGAGTTCAAGGCCACCCTGAGACTACATAATGAATTCCAGGTCAGCCTGAGCTAGAGTGACATCCTACCTCAAAAACCCAAAGGGGGAAAAAAAAAGTATTTATGAGAGAAAGAGAGGGCGGGAGAGAATGGGAACTCCAGGGCCTCTAGCCACTGCAAGCAAACTCCAGACGCATGTGCCACCATATGTATCTGGCTTATGTGGGTTCTGATGAATCGAACCTAGGTCCTTAGGCTTTGCAGACAAGTGCTTTAACACTAAGCCATCTCTCCAGCCTGTGGGGATAGAGTTTTTATTGATGCTGAACTTTAACCATTTTTTAATGTGGGACACGGACCATATCTTAATTACTATCGTCGCACACCTCCACATAAAACAATTTGGGGATACTATTAAGGTCTTTCTATAGCAAGGAAAATTTACCTTCATTAATTAATTAATGAGCCCATCACTTCTGCAGTCTTACCAACAGAACCTACAAATGGGCTGGAGAGATGGCTCAGTAGTAAAAGGTATTTGCTTGCAAAAGCTTGGAGGCCTTGTTCGATTCCCCAGTACCCACATAAAGCTAGATTCACAAAGTTGCACATGAGCCTAGAATTCATTTGCAGCAGCAAGAGGCCTTTGGCATACCCATGCTTTCATAAATAATACATATAGAGAGAGAGTTGGTTGTGGTGACACACACCTTTAATCTCAGCACTCGGGAGGCAGAGGTAGGAGGACTGCCACAAGTTCAAGGTCACCCTGAGACTACATAGTGAATTCCAAGTCAGTCTTGGCTAAAGTGAAACCCTACCTTGAAAAAAAAATTATGTTGAGATTCCTTCTCACTCCTGTTAGAATGGCTACCATCAAGAAAACAAATGACCATAAATGTTGGTGAGGATGCAGAGAAACAGGAACCTTTCTATACTATACTGGGAAAGTAATCTGGTCCAGCCATTGTGGAAATCACTGTTGAGGTTCCTGAGACAGCTAAAAATAGATTTACCATATGACCCAGCCATTCCACTCCTAGGCATATATCCTAAGGACTCGTCTCACTACCTTAGAGATACTTGCACAACCATGTTTACTGCCACTCTATTCACAATAGCTGGGAAATGGAACCAGCCTAGATGTTCCTCAACTGATGAGTAGATAATGAACATGTGGCACATTTACACAATGGAGTTCTACTCAGTAGTAAAAAAAAATTAAATTATAAAATTCACAGGAAAACGAATGGATCTGGAAAGGATAATACTTAGTGAGGTAACCCAGGCCCAGAAAGCCAAACGTCACATGTTCTCTCTCATATGCGGATCCTAGCTACAAATGATTGAATTTCTATGTGAGTAGGAATAAAACTCAATAGCACAGGCCAGTAAGATAGAAAGGGAACAGAAAGGTGGGGGGGGGGGACTTAATAGGATGGCACTATATTATATATATATATATATATATATATATATATATATATATATCTATATATATCTATCTATCTAGCTATATATATATATGTAGAAGAACAGATTAATGGGGGTAAAAAGGCCAGGGGAAGAGACTGAGTAAAGGAAAGAGGGGGGGAGGGCTAATCAAAATCTAAGAGGATATAAATAAATCATATGGAAACCTACTTTTCTGGACAATGAAACACTCAGGAGCCACAGTTACTAGAAAATTTTCAGTGCCAGGAATAGGATACCTTCCAGTGAGTTGTTGGCCAGGGAGGTCTCTGATACCCCCAAAACATTACAGCCCATTGCCGAGGCTATTGGCTTCCCACCAGGAATAGATGGCAAAACCCTATTGCTGAAGACTCCTCATACTTGGGCTGCAAGGTCAGTAGAAATCCTGTTGGAGCTGAGCTGATAACCTCCTCCATGCAGACCAGCTGACAGAAAGCTAGAAAAAGCTACACTGCATGAAATTCAATGGGAGAGAGAAATCACCAGTGGAGATACACAACAGTGATACTGCAAGCCTTAAATTTAGCCAGCCAGGCCAAATGAGTCAAAGGGTGCAATAGTGGCATGTCTGTTATGGGAGAAACCAACTGCTCTCTAATTGGACTGGAAGCCCGCTCCATGGGAGGGAATACATCCTTGATACTGAAACCTACAACAGGGGTAGTCATGAGCTATGGGGCTGTAATGTCTACTGGTGTCTGGCTAAATGTATATAGCATGCTCATCAAACTGCCAGTAAGCACTTCTCTTAATGTTCATACCCATTTATTTTTATTTTTATTTTTTAATGTTTTTTTGTTCTTTATTTATTTATTTGAGAGTGACAGAGAAAGGTAGGTGGATAGATAGAGAATGGGCGTTCCAGGGCCTCCAGCCACTGCAAATGAACTCCAGAGGCGTGCGCCCCCTTGTGCATCTGGCTAATGTGGGTCCTGGGGAATCGAGCCTTGAACCGGGGTCCTTAGGCTTCACAGGCAAGCGCTTAACCGCTAAACCATCTCTCCAGCCCCTTATCAATTTATTGATGCTACTCTCACTTTTGGTTAGAGAAGCTTCTCTTTTCAGATGGCAGTGAGTTTGGGATGACTCAGAAGGCACCATGGTGCTAAGAAGTGACAGAGGAGTGCTCAGCACTGTAATATCTCTATCACACCTTCCAAGGCTCAGGGTCTATTGAGTAAGGGGTGGTGCAAAGAATATTCAGAGCCAAAGGAAGGGTAGAACTCCTTACAATGTGCTCCTCCAGAGACAAAATGGCCTGGATATCCATGACCTCACAGCGCCTGACACTACCTACACAAGACCATCATAACAGGAGGAAAAGATGATGACATTAAACTAAAAGAGACTGAGAGGTAAGGAGTATGATGGACAGTGGAGTTTCAAAGGGGACAGTGGGGGAAGGGAAGAAATTACCATGGGTTATTCTCTAAAATTATGTAAGTTGTCAATAAAAAATAAATTAAGTAACAACTTAGCAGGAACCTCTCCCTCAATTAAAAGGCTCCTCATTTAAAAGGTAGACTAATGGATGGCATGAGAAATGGATCATACAGATATATGATCAGAGCAAAAACAGCAAAACACTGATTGCAGAATCAAGATGGCAGCTACAAGAGTGCACACTGTACAATTCTTTGAACATCTCTGTAGTATTAAACACTTTCCTAACTTTGAAAATTATTCCAATTAATCTTTAAAAAACGTGACTTTCAATTTCACATCTATGATATTCAGTGCCAAGCTTTCCATAATTAGGATATATAGATATTAAAAACTTTAATAATTTGTGAGGATGCTAGTCAGACATGCTTTAGAATATTTTAAAATTTCCAAGGGGGAGAGGAAGGGAGAAAGTGAGCAAACACATGTGTGCATGCAAGCAATCCAGGGCTTCTGGCTGCTGCAAACATACTCCAGATGCATTTGCCACTATGTGCATCTGGCTTTACGTGGGTCCTGGGCAATCAAACCTAGGTTGTTCAGCTTTGCAGGCAAGCACCCTAACTGCTGAGCCATGTTTTATAATTCTACCAAATCCACCTAAACTTAAATGCTTTCCTTTTGGGGGAAGGAAAAGAAAAGGGTGTTCTACAGAGCCTCCTGCCTCCACCTCAAAGCACAGGGATTACAATGCTTTGCACCACCTCGCCCAATTTAAAACTAAATATTATACTAAATATTGAACATTTTTTAATTGAACCTTCACTTGTGTTCTTGTTTAGCTCCAAAATGACAGGGAGATGTTAAAGCCCATTTACAAGGAGGTTAAGCAATATGCCAAGGCTAGACCAGATCTTCTGCCATCTTACTCAGGTTATTCTCCATCGTACCGCATTTGGAAAGGTCCTACAGGAACTTTCTAAAAGTTCCCCCTAATTTCACTCATGACTTAGAAGCATTTTTAAATGTTAATAACAATCTTATTTTCCAGTTCCAAGTTAACTCCTAAAGAGTTTGGTGATTAAAGACTGTGAAGCTCCTAATGGCAGAAGCAGTATTAGACCCCAGAATATCTAACTCCCTAATCATTACTCTTCTCCATAGACGTTAAAGCTACCAGTATTCTGTTATATGAGCTCATTAACTCAAATAAAGTCATAGTTTAACAAGGCAAAGGTTACAAGTGGGCTGACTAACCTTAAATATGTAATATACTGAAATTCAACAAATTTGTTCTATCCAATTAAAATTTTCCATAAGCATTTGTGTATACTTGGCACTTCAAGCACATCTGAGTTTGGTTGCCCTTGGGTTGACCTAATATGAGGAGAAGCAGATTCAAATAAGGGTGGAATCACGTTAACTTCTTTGGCCAAATACTGTTTGCCAAATAAAACCATCTGTTAAGGGTATCTTCAAGAATACCACAACCTGAAGGGGCATGATGGAGCACGACTTTAATCCCAGCACTCAGGAGGCTGAAGTAAGAGGATCACTGTGAGTTGAGGCAAGCCTGAGTCTACAGAGTAAATTCCAGATCAGCCTGGAATCCGGAGTGTGACCCTGCTTCCAGAAACAATTTAAACAGCAACAACAAAAGGACTACCTACAAATTGTTCAAAGTATAAAGATTACTTCTGACAGGTCAAGGACACATGAAACAAAGTTTTAGTATCTTTAGTTAAAAAAGAAAGTTTTTAAAGGTCATGACTTTTCAATTTTTACTTTTTGGTTTTTTTTTTTTGTTTTTTTTTTTTGAGGTATAGGGTCTTACTCTAGCTCAGGCTGACCTAGAATTCACTGTGTAGTCTCAGATGGCCAGGAATTTAGGGACTTCTGAGCGCTGAGATTAAAGGTGTACATCACCACGCCCAGCTAAGGTCGTGAGCTTTAAACGTAACTTCCCCCGCCACCCCAAGTAGGGTCTCACTCTAGCCCAGGCTGACCTGAAATTCACTATGCAGTCTCAGAGCAGCTTACTCCTATTTCTGCCTTGGGAGTGCTGGGATTAAAGGTGTGCACCCCCACGCCCGCCTGGCTTTAAACCTAACTCCTTTTTAAAAATTTTTTAAATTTTTACTTATTTATTTGAAAGTGACAGAGAAAGAGGTAGGTAGGTAGGTAGGCAGGCAGATAGATAGATATGGGAACAACTAACTTACATAGCAAGTTGATGAAAATCCAAATCCTTTTTCTTTTTTATTATTTATTTATTTATTTGCAAGCAGGGAGGGATAGAGTGGAGAGAGAGTGGGCACACCAGGGACTCCAGCAGCTGCAAATGTAACTCCGCATGTCTGTGTCACTTTGTGCATATGGTTTTACATGAGTACTTGGGAATCAAACCTGGGCAATAAGGTTTTGCAAGCAAGCACCTTTAACCAATGAGCCATCTCTCCAGACCCAAATCAAATCCTTTTTTTTTTTTTTTTTTTTTTGAGGCAGGGTCTCACTCTGGCTCAGGCTGACCTGGAATTCACTATGTAGTCTCAGGGTGGCCTTGAACTCACGGTAATCCTCCTACCTCTGCCTCCCGAGTGCTGGGACAAAAGGTGTGCACCACCACGCCTGGCCCCCAAATCCTTATTCTTGAATCCATAGGAATAGACTGCTGTTTTTGTTATTGTTGTTTTCCAGGTTGGGTCTCCCGGACTCAAGAGTGGGCGATCCTCCCCTCAGCCTCCCTAGTGCTGCGGTTAAAGGCGTGCACCACCACACACGGCCTGGTATTTTTAATATTAAAAATATTTTTTTTTCTTTAAATGCTACATATCCTGTAAACCTCAGGAAAGAAAAAGCACCATTACAGGCATTGGAATCCTCCCTGCAAGCTTCCAAACATTCTGCCTCACAAAAGTAGTGTACAGAGATTGGAGAGAGATGATTTAGCGGTTAAGGCACCTGCAAAAATCAAAGGACCCAGGTTCAATTACCCCAAGACCCAGGTAAGCCAGAGGCACAAGGCGGCGCATGCAACTGGAGTTTATATGCAACAGCTGGAGGTCCTTGGCGTGCTCATTCCCCTTCTCTCTCTCTCAAGTAAATAAAAATGTATTTTTTAAAAATAGGATAGTGTGCCGAAGCTGGGAGAGGAATGGCAGAAGCTGGGGACTGTGCTCAAAACACTGCTTAAGATTGTGACCTCCCCACCCCACACTGACTGGCCGTGCCCTGGCCGAGCGAGCCGGGCGACGGGGTGACAAAGGGGAGTTGTGACTCCCGCACGGAGTCACCTCGCTGCCCAAGGCCACCCCTTCGTCCCCCCCCACCCCATGACCTCCAATGACTCCAAAAAAAAAAAGGGGGGGGGTGGGAACCTCGGATCGCCTGCTTTCTTCCACAACTTGTTTGTACTCCCTCCCAGGCCAGAATAAGGAGAAGGATCGGGGGACAAAAAGGAGGACAAGCCCGCGCACACGAGGAATACCTCATTACCTGGAACTCGGCGAACTCCTCACAGTTCACACCGCCACTGGGCGCCGCCATATTGGACGAACGCGAGGACCCCGCTGCTGGCCAATCACCGAGGAGCAGAGGTGTCCGCGGTGCTGCCTGACCATAAATAGTCTGCGCTAGGGCGCTGACTGCGAGACTTTCCTACTTCGAGGCCTGCTCCCCCCCCCCCAACACTGTCCCCTCGCTGTCCTTAGTAAGGTGCTCTCCTTCCCTTCCCCAGACAGCAGTGGAGCAAATTGTCAGAACTTGAAGGGATCCTTTACTCCAGTCCTATCTTGCCAAAAGGGTGATCTCAAGCAGGGCGTTGTGGCACACGTGTTTAATCTCAGCGCTTGGGAGGCAGAGGTAAAAGGATCGCCGTGAGTTCGAGGCCACCCTGAGACGGCATAGTGAATTCCACGTCAGCCTGAGCTACAGTGAAATTCAACCTCGAAAAACAAAACAAACAAAAAAGATAATAATAAAATAGTAAAATAAAGGGTGGTCTCCTGGTCACGCCAACCATTCTCTTCCAGAGGAATCCTAAGAAAGTGATCTGTTTTTAATTTTTGAGCTCCATTGAGCAGTCTCCATCCCCAGAGCAGAGGAACATGAGTTCATTAGGGATTATCTACCACTAAGAAGACAAAAAACAAGGGCCTTCCTGGAGGTGTGGATAGGCAAGTGGTAGGAGTGATTTCTTCAAAAATAGTTAAACCAGGGCTGAAGAGATGGCTTAGCCATCCAGGTGCTTGCCTGAGAAGCCTAAGGACCCAGGTTCAATTCCCCAGTACCCACATAAGCCAGCAGCACAAAGTGGGGCATGCATATGGAGTTTGTTTGCAGTGGCTGTAGGCCCGGGTGTAACCATTCTATCTGCCTCTTTCTCTGTCTGTCTCTCTCACACACACAAATAAAAAAAATTGTTTAAAAAATAGTTAAGTGTGGGCTGGAGAGGTGACTCAGCAGTTAAGGCACTTGCCTGCAAAGCCAGGTCCAGGTTCGATTCCCCAGGACCCAGATAAGGTGGCACATGCATGTGGAGCTCGTTAGCAGTGGTTGGAAGCCCTGCTGTGCCCATTCTCTTTCCCATAAATAATAAAATTTGTTAAGCTGGGGCTGGAGAGATGGCTTAGCGGTTAAGGCACTGTCCGTCTTTCCCTCTCTCTCAAATAAATAAATAAAATATTTTATAGAAAAAAAAAAAAACAACACAGCACTCAGGAGGCAGAGGTAGAAGGATCACTGTGAGTTCGTGGCCACCCTGAGACTACATAGTGAATTCCGGGTCAGCCAGGGCTAGAACGAGGCCCTACCTCGAAAAAGCAAAATTAAATAAATAAATAAAAATAAAAACAGCTAAGCCGGGGAAAAAAAAAAAACAAACAAACATGTTCACTTCCCACGTTTTCCTGACGGAATGTCCCCAAAAGCCAGCAAAAAACCCTGGGACCTGAGTGCAACAGTTGTGATTTCAGAATTAAAGGCTTGGCAACTGCGAAGACACTGGAATTATTACAGTAAGCTGCGATACTGGCTTAGCTGCACAGTTGCATTTCAGGACGTAAACGTTCCGCGGTTCGTTCGTGATCACTTTTTTATCGTTTTTTTTTTTTTTCTACCGCGTTAACGAGGCTACGCAGACATCAGGCCGAGCTCGGGGCGCACGGCAGGCCCGGGCGGGCGCCAAGCCCGGGCTCCGGCGGCGCGTCGCGCACGTCCCTCACGCCCGGTGCGTCACGCACGGGCCTGGCCCCGCCCACCGCGCCGCGCCCCGCCCACCACGCCCAGCTCCGCCCACCGCGCCCCGCCCCGCCCGCGTCCTTCCCACGCCTGCGGCCCGATGACTTTGAGCGGCGGCGCCACGGCTGCGGACCTGGTGCGCCCGCGCGTCGGCCGAGTGCACGCACAGCCATGGGGATCCTCCGCGGCCTGCGCCTGGTGGCCGGTGAGACGCGGGGCGGGGCGGGGCTGGGGGACGGAAGGGCGAGCGGCTCGGCCGCTGCGATCGGAGGAGGGGGCCGGGACGGGGACGCGATCCTGCGGCTGGACTGGGCCTCCGGAGGTGCTCGGCTCGGTCCCCCGGATCCCTGGCCTAGTGGAAGGGGACACTGGGGGAGGGAGAGGGGGGTGCGGCCTGATGCCCTCGCGCCTGGCTCTGCTAACACCCATTGCCCACCGGCTCGAGGGGCTCTTGGATGGTGTCCATCCCTCCACCCTGTCCCCGGCCTTCCTCTTGAGCACCTGCTGGCCCCGTATCTTCTGCGGCTTGCTTTCCACCGTGCGCCATCCGTTACTCCAGTTGAGTTTATCGCTGCCCCCTCTGGAAAAAAGAAGAAAAAAAAAAGCAAACACAAAAAGTGGGTGTGCGGCTTCCCACCATTGAAGTGTTTGGTCAGTGAGGGACCTAAGAGCTCACGGAATATTAGCAGTTGACTTACGATCAGGGTCACATTGCTTTTGAACAGCTCCACAGTTAAGTGCTTAGAATTTCTTGGGGGGGGGTTGTGTGTATGCGGGCGTAGTGTTACTGAAATGCAAGTTCTGTAGCTTGTTTCCTCTGAAAATATTTGTGTGATGGGTATTTTGGAGTCAGGTAATAAGAACTTAATTCACCTTTTCACCTTTTTAATTAACTTAATTCACCTTTTTTCTTGGGGGAAATCAAGAGAGCTTTGGCATAATTGGAGTTGGGAACTCACACTGTGGATGTTGGATCTTGTAGTTACTCTTTTTTTACTTACTTATTTGACAGAGAGAGAGGATGGGTGCATCAGGGCCTCCAGCCACTGCAAATGAACTCCAGATGCTGGCGCCCCCCCCCCCCCCGCCTTGTGCATCTGGCTAACGGAGGGGGGGTGGTCCTGGGGAATCGAACCTGGGTCCTTTGGCTTTGCAGGCAAATGCCTTAACCGCTAAGCCATCTCTCCATCCCTCTTTTGATCATCTTTTATGACATTTTGATGAAATGTTCTTTTGTTCCATGGTACCAAATTATTTTAAACATTCTTTAGGGCTGTAGGGATGGCTTAGCGGTTAAGGTTTTTTGCCTACAAAGCCAAAGGACTCTGGTTCTACTCCCCAGGTCCCATGTAAGCCAGATGCACTGGGTGGCCCATGTGTCTGGAGTTCGTTTGCAGTAGCTGTAGGCCCCAACGTGCCCATTCTCTCTCTCACGCTCTGGAATAAATAAAACTTAAAAAAATGAAACATTCTTTAGTTTTTAAAGGAAGACTAACCCTAAACTTGGCTATGGAAAATGCAAATGTGCAAAGGATAGTAAATATGGAATAGTTTCATAATGTTGACACATAGCCAATGAAGACATTAGATTTTTAGATGCTTATCTTAGTGTCCCTTTGGAAAAGAGACAGGAAAACATTTTCAGCTGGAAACTTACTCCCTTAAAGGCAAACGCTGCTAAATAAAGAAAACGTCCTGATACTATTACTGGTTTCACTTGATTTTTGTCTTGGCCGAATTCAACTAAAATCTGTGTGTGTGTGTGTGTGTGTTTTATTAAGAATTATAAAGGATTTTCAACAGAGCAAGTGAGAGAGACTGATTGAGAGGGGGAGGGGATATGATGGAGAATGGAGTTTCAAAGGGGAAAGTGGGGGGAGAGAGGGCATTACCATGGGATATTTTTTATAATCATGGATGTTGTTAATTTAAAAAATTGGAAAAAAAAAAAAAAAAGCAAGTTGCCAGCCCTGGTGGTGCATGCCTTTAATCCCAGCACTCAGGAGGCAGAGGTAGGAGGGTCGCCATGAGTTCGAGTCCAGCCTGAAACTACATAGTGAATTTGAGGTCATCCTGAGCTAGAGAGCAACCCTACCTCAAAAAAAAAAAAAAAAATTAGGGTTGAAGAAATGGCTCAGTGTGTATGAACGGGAGGGTCTGAGAGGGCCTGAGATTGCCTGAGTTTGATTCCCCAAAACACATGGAAATAACAGGGCACGGCCATGCACTTCTGTAACCCCAGACCATTCTGGAGAATTCCTGGAACTCATGAAAATGGGAAAGTTCTGGAATCAATGAGACTCCATCTCAACAGGGGGATGAAGAAGGAGGTGGGGACACCCAATATTCTCCTCTGGTCTCTGGGTACAGGTATACACATACCATACCCCCACCCAGCCACAACACACACGTTTATATAGGTTGTATGAAAGTGACTTACTACTTGGAAACAAGACTTACAAAGTATACTTGTAATAGGAAAATTTTAATAGCACACTAAGAATATTGTACGAGCAAATCTTTCCGAAAGATCTGTGAAACGTCTGTTTTGTTAACAATTTAGGTGATGTCATTTACTTTTGCCTGTTTTTTATTACTGAGCACGTTCACGCACGTACATTATGTGATTGATTCTCACAGCAGCCCTGTCAGGCGAGCCTTATCCTCTCCTCTTTTTATAAATAAAGAAACAAAAGTCACAGAGCAAAATGACTTGATAAGATCACTTGGTCAGAAAACGTGAGTGCCGCCGGGGGCGGTCGCCTTTAATCCCAGCACTCCGGAGGCAGAGGTAGGAGGATCGCCGGGAGTTCGAGGCCACCCTGAGACTACATAGTGAAGTCTAGGTCAGCTTGGACTAGAGTGAGACCCTACCTTGAACCCCCCCCCAAAAAAAAAGAAAAGAAAATGTGAGTGCCATGGGGAGGCAGTGCCCTGTGCCTGGGGCATTTCTCCTCTTTGCTCTTATCCAAGCTTCTCTCTGGAATATGTGTAATTGTCATGGGCAACTGGGTCTTATTAAAATTAAAATGAAAGTTATGAAATGCAGGTTAGTTTTTTGAAATGGAAATACGCAGTCATGTGTAAATGGATTTTTTTCTAAGAAAAAGACTGATTTGATAAGCAACACTAACCAAATGAATAGTAGATCAGTTAGAAACATAATTAGGCCATAATTATGTCCCGATGATTACTTGGAATAAGGTACTCTAGGTAAATGAAATTGCATGTACTCGGTGCTTAATCCTTTTAGCAGTGGATGGATCTGCACTTTTAATTGCTTCCATTGGAAATCTTTGGTATACTCCCATAACAAACAATATAAGCTTTTATGAGCTTGAATTTATTGTTTTGGAGGTCAAGGTTGTTAACGCTCGCTATTTGGACAACTCCGCAGGTGAGAGGTCGTGTGAGCCTCTGACACTGCATTCAGATTTATGGTTAAATATCTATTTTCAAGAGAGGTTCATGGTTTGTATTTATTTCTTAGAGCAGCTTTTGTTTTTTGACTTGAAAAGCACTTATACAGATAATTAGAAATTAATGGCGTCTAACCCACAGTACTGGGAATTCTATGTGGCAGACTAGCTTGATTTTGCTTTTCCTAAATTTTTCATGCTTTTATCAGTGTCTAGTACACACTAGCTAGGCAGCACACTTTTTTTTTTTTTTTTTTTTTTTTTGGTGGTTTGGGTTTTTATTTTGAAGTAGGGTCTCCCTTTAGCCCATGCTAACCTTCAATTCACTATGTAGTCTCAGGGTGGCCTCAGGCGGGCTCAGGGTGATCCTTCTACCCCTGTTTCCTGAGTGCTAGGATTAAAGGTGAGGGCCATCATGCTGGCTACTTTTTTTTTTTTTTCTTTTGATGGAGAGACACTAGGAAATATATTGGATTAGGCTACTTCAAAGTGAATTTTAGTAACTCTTTCTTTTGAGAGGAGTCTAAAATAGACACAGCTTTAAAGAAATTGTATCTTTCCATTAGATGACAGATCAAAAGAATGGGGCTGGAGAGGTGGCTTAGCAGTTAAGTTACGTGCCTGTGAAGTCAAAGGACCCAAGTTTGATTCTCCATGTCCCAAGTAAGCCAGATGCACAAGGTGGCACGTACTTCTGGAGTTCAGTTGCAGTGGCTAGAGGCCCTGGTGCACCCATTCTCTCTCCCTCCCTCTCTGTCTCAAAAACAAAAACAAACAACAACAAAAAATCCACCAAAGGGAGAGACAGACACTGAGAGACAATGGGTGTACCAGGGCTTCTAGCCACTGCAAAGGAACTGAAGATGTGTGTGCCACTTTGTTCAGTAGGCTCCACATGGGTACTGGGGGATCAAACCCGGGTCATTAGGCTTTGCATACAAGTGCACTAACAGCTGAGCTATGTCTTCAGCCCTGGACTGGAGTTTCTGAGGCTGGTTGAGCCTTCTTCGAATTGCCCTCAACTGGTCCACCTTTCTTTCCTTTCATCTGTCCCTTCCCATCACATGTGGACCTGGGCCCCAAACATCTCCGGGTATTTGCAGAGCTGGGAGGTACGGCCCTGGGCCAAGACAGCCTCCTCTGTTCCCTTCTGTGCCTCCGCAATCCTGCTTGTTTCTGATGTGGAACACAGAAGGGCATCCTGGCTGGCACAGTGACGTGGCCAGCATACCCTGGTACTCTTGTTTCCTGGTAGCTCACAGACCAAGGTGTTCTGGAGGGTGTGTGACTCTGAAATGCCAAAACCCCAGAACTCTTTTTTTTTCTAGTTTTTTTTTTTTAATTTTTAAATTTTTATTAACATTTTCCATGATTATAAAAAAAATCCCATGGTAATTCCCTCCCTCCCCCCTGACACTTTCCCCTTTGAAATTCCATTCTCCATCATATTACCTCCCCATCTCAATCATTGTATTTACATATATACAATATCAACCTATTAAGTATCCTCCTCTCTTCCTTTCTCTTCCCTTTATGTCTCCTTTTTAACTTACTGGCCTCTGCTACTAAGTATTTTCCTTCTCACGCAGAAGCCCAGTCATCTGTAGCTAGGATCCACATATGAGAGAGAACATGTGGCACTTGGCTTTCTGGGCCTGGGTTACCTCACTTAGTATAATCCTTTCCAGGTCCATCCATTTATCTACAAATTTCATAACTTCATTTTTCTTTGCCGCTGAGTAGAACTCCATTGTATAAATGTGCCACATCTTCATTATCCACTCATCAGTTGAGGGACATCTAGGCTGCAAAACCCCAGAACTCTTTTTTTTTTTCCTCCGAGGTAGGGTCTCACTCTAGCCCAGGCTGACCTGGAATTCACTATGGAGTCTCAGGGTGGCCTCGAACTCACAGTGATCCTCCTACCTCTGCCTCCCGAGTGCTGGGATTAAAGGCGTGCGCCACCACGCCCGGCCCAGAACTCTTATGTGTAACTTTTTTTTAAAAAATAAAACAAAATAAAATAAGAAAGAACGGAATGGCTGTACCAGAAAATTTCTTTACACCTTCAGAAGAGATTTTGTTTTGTTTTGTAGTTGTTTTTCTTGAGATAGGGTCTCACTCTAACCCCAGGCTGACCTGGAACTCATAGCAATTCCTCTTGCCTCTGCCTCACGAGTGCTGGGATTAAACTCCATTGAGCCAGACATGTTGGCACACACCTTTAGTCCCAGAACTCGGGAGGTAGAGGTAGGAGGATCACTGTGAATATTTATATGTATGTATATTCATTCCTTTGACTTGTCAGAGTTTACTGTAAATTTATTATTTGCATTATTACAAATGCAATGGACTGGGCTAATCATTGTTTAATCCATGCCCCCGAGCACTAAAGTCAGAGATAATTAAGAAGTCATGTACTTTTAGTCCCTTAATATTTATAGATGAAGGAGCTCACAAGTAGAGGGGCTCTTTTTTTAATTTTTTTTGTTGTTTATTTTTTTAAATTTTTTAATTCATTTTTATTTATTTATTTGAGTGTGACAGAGAGAGAAAGAGACAGAGAGAGAGAGAATGGGCGCTCCAGGGCTTCCAGCCACTGCTAACGAACTCCAGACGCGTGCGCCCCCTTGTGCATCTGGCTAATGTGGGACCTGGGAAATCGAGCCTCGAACCGGGGTCCTTAGGCTTCACAGGCAAGCGCTTAGGCGCTAAGCCATCTCTCCAGCCCTTGTTGTTTATTTTTATTTATTTATTTGAGAGCCTTCAAGGTCTACCCTCAGTAGCACACCCCTTCTAACCAGGCTCTGTCCCCCAAAGACTCCGCAACCTGTCCAAACTGCCACCATCTGGGGACCAACTGTCCAAAACACAGGAGGCTTTGGGGGACATTTCCCATTCAAACCACCACAACTACTGACTTCTACAGGAAGGAAAAGTTGTGTAGGTTAAGTGAACGAGAATGACATGAGCAAGACGGGGTTGTGATGAATCTGGAGAAGTATGAGGGAAAAGACAGAGGAACTTGGATTACTTTTGAGTTTATTTGATCTTATTTTCTGTTTTTATTATTTACACTTGTGTGTGAGTGGAGCTCAAAGGACAATTTTGAGGTATTTCTCCTCTCATCTTTTTTTTTTAATATATTTTTGTTCACTTTTTATTTATTTATTTGAGAGCGACAGACACAGAGAGAAAGACAGACAGAGGGAGAGAGAGAGAATGGGCGCGCCAGGGCTTCCAGCCTCTGCAAACGAACTCCAGACGCGTGCGCCCCCTTGTGCATCTGGCCAACGTGGGACCTGGGGAACCGAGCCTCGAACCTGGGTCCTTAGGCTTCACAGGCAAGCGCTTAACTGCTAAGCCATCTCTCCAGCCCAATCATCTTTTTTTTTTTTTAAATTTAAACTTTATTTATTTATTTATTTGGGAGAGAGAATGGGCATGCCAGGGCCTCCAGCCATTGCAAATGAACTCCATGCGCCCCTTGTGCATCTGGCTTACGTGGGTCCTGGGGAACCAAACCGAGGTCCTTTGGCTTTGTAGGCAAGCACCTCAACCACTAAGCCAACTCCAGCCCTCCTCCTCTCGTCTCCTTGATGCAGTTTGTTCTGCCACTGCGGCTCTCCAGCCGATTCTCTTGGCAACACCTCCCATTGCTGTAGGTACATTGGGATTACAGGCATGTGGGACACTGTGTGTGGTCCTGGGGAATTGAACTGGGGCAGGTTTGAAGCAAGTGCCTTTGATCACTGACCCTTCTCTCCAGCCCTACTTTTCATTTGGATCAAGTGGTAATGGGAGAAGGCTGGGGAGATAATGGCTCAGCAGTGACAGGAACTTGCTTAAGAAGCCTGCTAGTCCAGGTTCGGTTCCCGAGTACCCACATAAAGACAGGCCCACAAAGTGGTCCATGTGTTCATACATTGTTTGCAGAAGCACGAGGCCCTGAAATGCCCATATTGTGTGTCTGTCTCTCAAATAAATAAATGTGTATATATATATATATATATATATATATATATATATATATTATTTATATATTCATTTATTTATTATATACATATATTTAAAAAATTTTTTTGTTCATTTTTATTTATTTATTTGAGAGTGACAGAGACAGAAGGAGGCAGATAGAGATAGAGAGTCCAGGGCCTCCAGCCACTGCAACGAACTCCAGATGCGTGCGCCCCCCTGTGCATCTGGCTAACATGGGTCCTGGAGAATCGAGCCTCTAATCGGGGTCCTTCAGCTTCACAGGCAAGCGCTTAACCGCTAAGCCATCTCTCCAGCCCAATTTTTAAACGAGGTAATAAAAGAATGTCAGAGCCACACGTTGGGTCATTATACACAGAGACATTGCTTCCTACCTATAACTGATGGCTAACCCCACAGTGCACAATCCATATTCCTCAATTCGGAGGGTCCCTGTGGAGAGGGGAGGACAGGGAGGAGGGCTAACAATGGTACCAACTTGACGGTATTCCCTGAGTACAAAACTAATAATAATAATTTTTAAAAAAACGAGGTCATAGAGAAAGTATTGAATTTCTAAAGATTTCTTTTTCCCAGGTAGGGTCTTGCTCCAGTCCAGGCTGACATGGAATTCACTGTGTAGTCTGGAATTCACTATATAGTTTGAGGCAGGCCTCAAATTCACAGTGATCCTTCTACCTCAGCCTCCCAAATGTTGGGACTAAAGGCATATGCCACCACACCTGGCTAGACTTAGGAAGAATTTGAACCAGATGATTTGGTCTGTGTGTATGACACGTGCATTTGCACACAGGTGCATATATCATGCATACTACACACGCACAAAAAAGAAGAAAAAATTGAAGGCAACAGAAGAGAATGTGGTGTATAATGTAGGATTGAGGGCTGGAGAGATGAATAAAATGAACAAAGCTTTCACCTTTAAAAATATTTTTCAATATTTTATTTATTTATATGATACCAAGAAAGAAGCAGAGAGAGAGAGAATGGGCACACCAGGGCCTTCAGCCACTGCCAACAAGCTCCAGAGGCATGCGCCTCCTTGTGCTTACGTGGGTTCTGGGGAATCAAACCTGGATCCTTTGGCTTTGCAAGCAAATGTCTTAACCTATAAGCCATCTCTCCAGCCCAAAAATATTTTTTAATGTAGGATTGAGATCTTGTAGAAGGATGAGATAGATTAATCAATCAAATGGTCACAAAAGTGGGAAGAAGCCAGACGTGGTGGCTCACGTCTTTAATCCCAGCACTCAGGAGGCGGCAGAGGTTGGAGAATCGCCATGAGTTCGAGGCCACCCTGAGACTCCATAGTGAATCCCAGGTCAGCCTGGGCTCGAGAGAAACCCTACCTCAAAAACCTAAAAGATAAAAAATTTAAAAAAAAACCCAGAGGTGGGAAGAATAAAATAGGCTAACTATGTTTGTACGACTAGGCAGGGTTAGTAAAATGATTCAGCAAGCTGCTTGGAAGACAAACACAAGTGAAATAAAGTCGGTAATGAAGTGAAGGTACTAGTATTTGCTACTTAGTCAATCATTTGACCTATGAGAGGGAGACTTACAGAGCCTGTTGAAAACAAGCAAATTGTTTGTCCAAGATAATAGGACCTTCAGTGTTGCTGTGACATGACAGGAAATTTGCCATCTACCTGTGAAACTTATCCATTGCTACTGGAAAGCAGTTTTCTTTCTTTTTCTTATTTTTTCTTATTTTTTTTTGTTGTTTATTTATTTGAGAGTGACAGAGAGAGAGAATGGGTGCGCCAGGGCCTCCAGCCACTGCAAACGAACTCCAGATGTGTGTGCCCCCTTGTGCATCTGGCTAACGTGGATCCTGGGGAATCAAGCCTCGAACCAGGGTCCTTAGGCTTCACAGGCAAGCGCTTAACCGCTAAGCCATCTCTCCAGCCCTCTTTTTCTTATTTTATTTTTGGGTTTTCGAGGTAGGGTCTCTCGCTCTAGCCCAGGTTGACCTGGAATTCACTGGGTAATCTCAGGGTGGACTTGAACTTACAGTGATCCCCCTACCTCTGCCCTCCAAGTGCTGGGATTAAAGGCGTGTGCCACCGTGCCCTACTTTTTTTCCTTTTTTTTTTTTTTAAGGTTTATTTATTTATTTGAGAGAGAGAGAATGGGCATGCTAGGGCCTCTAGCCACTGCAAAGAAACTCCAGATGCATGCACCTCCTTGTGCATCTGGCTTACGTGGGTCCTGGAGAATCTAACCTGAGTCCTTAGGCTTTGCAGGCATGTGCCTTAACTGCTAAGCCATCTCTCCAGCCCCTTTTTCCCTTTTTTTCAGGTAGGGTTTCCCTCTAGCCCAGGCTGACTTTTCACTATGTAGTCTCAGGCTGGCCTCCAGCTCACAGCGATCCTCCTACCTTGGCTTCTCTTGTGCTGGGGGATTAAAGGTGTATGCCACAGAGCCCAATACACCAAAAGGATCTTTTTTGACATTTTTATTCATTTATTAGAGATAGAGCAAGCGAGAGAGAGAGAAAGAGGGAGTGAGAATGGGCACGCCAGGGCCTCTAGCCGCTGCAAACGAAATTCAGATGCATGCACCACCATGTGCATCTGGCTTATGTGGGACCTGGAGAATCAAACCTGGGTCCTTAGGCTCTTTGCAGGCAAATGCCTTAACTGCTAAGCCATCTCTCCAACCCCAGAAGGATTTTTAATATCTGAAAATATCCATGCCATAAGCCAGATGCAGTATCTGATTATGAAAAAATACATGTTTTGTTTGAGAATAGGGGAAAATCTGAAAGGAAATACACCAAAGTATCCTTGGGAACTGTGGTTTAGAAGTGCTCTTATTTTCTACATTATGCCTTTTTCTAACACCTCCCAATGTTCTATAATGAACAAGAATTAATTATAATTTATTTGACAGAAAGAGGAAAAAGGAGCCACCAAGTGTATCTGGCTTAGATGGGTTCTGGGGTAATCAAACCTGGGTCCTTAGGTTTAACAGGCAAGCACCTTAACTACTAAATCATCTCTCCAGATCAACAGTTACTTTTTTGTTTGTTTGTTTGTTTGTTTTGTTTTGTTTTACTTTGTGGTTTGTCTTTTCTTTCTTTTTTCTTTTTTTTTTTAAATTTTTTTTTTATTTATTTGAGAGCGACAGACACAGAGAGAAAGACAGATAGAGGGAGAGAGAGAATGGGCGCGCCAGTTAAGCAGTTAAGCGCTTGCCTGTGAAGCCTAAGGACCCCGGTTCAAGGCTCGGTTCCCCAGGTCCCATGTTAGCCAGATGCACAAGGGGGCGCACGCGTCTGGAGTTCGTTTGCAGAGGCTGGAGGCCCTGGCACGCCCATTCTCTCGCTCTATCTGCCCCTCTCTCTCTCTCTCTCTCTCTCTCTCTCTCTCTCTCTCTCTGTCGCTCTCAAATAAGTAAAAATAAACAAAAAAAAATTTAAAAAGAAGAATTACTTTTATGATTTAGGGGTTGCTGGAGTTTGGCAGGGAAAAGGCAGTGGACTCTAAGGAAGTAGAGGTCGTGATGGTTTGGCAGTGTCTCAGAGCATCACGGACGGAAGGTTCACAGATCAGAGAAAGAAGGGCTCGTTCTGCACTTGCAGAGAACGATGGGAAAACATATGGAAGTAGGAAGCATGGGCTTTTTGTTTGTTTGTTTGTTTTGTTTTGTCTTTTGGTCTTAAAGTGAGGGTCAACAGCTAAGTCTTAAGGAATTTCAAACATCCATTGTCAGGAGTGGGCTGGAGGGAGAGGAAAGGTTACCAGGTAATGAATGGCCTGTCTCACTATAGTTTGAACACCCAATTCTAGTAGACAATAAGACATTTTTGCATAAGTCTCTCCTCAACTTAGAAACTGGCTAGGTTCCAAAAGTTGACAAGCTTGAAGTTTTTTTTTTCTTTTTTTTTGGTTTTGTCAAGGTAAGATCTCACTCTAGTCCAGGCCGACCTGGAATTCACTATGCAGTCTCAGTGTGGCCTCCCAAGTGTTTTTTCTTCTTCTTTTTTGTTTTTAATGTTTTATTTATTTGAGAGAGAGAGAAAGGAAGAGGCAGAGAGAATGGGCATGCCAGGGCCTCCAGCCACTGCAAATGAATTCCAGATGCATGCACCCCCTTGTGCATCTGGCTTACATCGGTCCTGGGGGTCCTTAGGCTTCGCAGGCAGATGCTTTAACCACAAAGCCATTTCCTCAGCCCTCTTTGTTTTTGTTTTTGTTTTTTTTTTTTTTAACTTAGGAAGTTTTTCCCATAGAAGTAATGTTGCAAATGGTGATTAGGAGTTCAGCCAGCCTATAAAACTCAGTGTCAGTCTGCCCTGTTTATTTCCACTCCTGTTTTGTTTCACGTTGCCTGGGTTTTCATGATCACAGCTGTCCTATTTCCCATAATTTATTTATTTTTTATTTTTATTTTTATTTTTATTTGACAGAGAGAGAGAGAATGGGCGTGCCAGAGCCTCCAGCCACTGCAAGCGAACTCCAGACACATGCGCCGCCCCCCACCCCATGCATCTGGCTTACGTGGGTCCTGGGAAATTGAACCAGGGTCCTTTGGCTTTGCAGGCAAACTTCTTAACGGCTAAGCTATCCCTCCAGCCCCCCCTTTTTTGTGGGGGGGCTGTTTCAATGTAGAATCTCAAGGGTGGCCTTGCTGTTTCCTGTTTCGTCCTTCACCTCAGGCCTGTCTTGCTGCCTGTGCTCAAGATTTTATTTATATATTTAGGTTTTCCCAAGGTTAGGTCTCATTCTAGCCCAGGCTGGCCTTGAACTCACCGTGGTCCTTCTATCTCTGCCTGCCTAGTGCTGGGATTGAAGGCGTGCACCACCTCACCCGGTATACACTCAAGATTTGTCTTCCTAAAACAACATTGCTACGTTTTTGTTTTTCCTCCCCAAGCTACTCTGCCTGCTTGGCAAAGCTTCTTGGGAGCGGGTGGCAGATGAGAGGATTCTCATCTGTGGAGGAGCAAGAATAGCCACAATACCCAGAGCCAGTGATTGGCACAGCACGATCACTTGGATTTGGAGTGCTGTAGCAAGCATGGCTGTCATCCACGTGGCGTTCAGGCTCATGAACATGTACGCAGATCCAGAAGTTGGTGTCACATTCGAAGGGTCACTCTATTCTAAGTGAGCTCTGGGTGGGAATGAGTGCCAACTTCCACAAAAAAATGTAATTGTTATTATTACTTAAATCATTCTTCTGGGGCTGCTGAGCACTTAGAAATTTTTTCATCTGGGCCAGAGGGATTGCTCAGAGGTTAAAGCGCTTGCCTGCAAAGCCTAAGGATCGAGATTCGATTCCCCAGTACCCACGTAAAGTCATATGCAAGAGATGGTATGTATCTGGAGTTCGTTTGCAGTGGCTAGAGGCCCTGGCACACCCATTCATTCTCTCCCTTTCTCCCCCCATGAGTAAATATACAAATAAAATAAAATTGCACTACATCTTCCCCTATCTCCCAGAGGCGTTTTCAGTTTTCTCTTTATCTCTATTTACATAGACATGCCACATTTAACTCCTGAGACTGGCATATATTTCATTTATAGATTTGCAATGCCAATGTCACATAAATATTAGCCACTGTTATTACATACATACAAATCGTTACATGGCTATGTAATGTATTATAAACAGCAGATAATATTTCAGGAACTCTTCACATCTGAGGTGGGTGCTTTTTAATATCATTACTGCTCTTCATTAATTGATAAGAAAAATGGAGGACAGAGAAGTTAAATATACCTGCAATTAAACAGCTAGTAAGCCATGGGGGCCAGGATTCAGACAAAAATAAAAATTAGGGCTGGAGGGATGGCTTAGCAGCTAAGGCATTTGCCTGAAAAGCCTAACAACCCAGGTTCAATTTCCCAATACCCACATAAGTCATATGTACAAGGTGTCACATGTGTCTGGACTTCATTTGCAGTGCCTAGAGGCCCTGGCATGCCCATTTTCTCTCTGCCTCTTTCTCTGTCTGTCTCAAGTAAATAAATAAAATATCTTTTTTGTTGTTTTGGGTTTTTTTGGGGGGGTTGTTTTTGTTTTCCAAGGTAGGGTCTTGCTTTAGCCCAGGCTGACCTGGAATTCACTGTGTAGTCTCAGGGTGGCCTTGAACTCACGGCGATCCTCCTACCTCTACCTCCTGAGTGCTGGGATTAAAGGCATGCACCACCATACCCGGCTCAAATAAAATATCTTTTAAAAAGCATCTCAGGACTAGAAAGATGGCTCAGCCGTTAAGCCCAGTGCCCACATGAAGCCAGATGCACAAGGCGGTACATGTATGTGGAGTTCGTTTGCAGTGGCTGGAGGCCCTGGTGTGCCCATTCTGTGCCCCCCCCCCGACCCCCGTGTCTGTCTCTCTCTGCCTGAAAATAAATAAATAAATATGAAAGGCATCTCTGCCTCCATCTGTGGCCTGTTCTGGGGTTGAAGAGAATTCCTAGGGAAAGGGATGGCCAGAAGAGGAGCTGGTACCTGATCCAGTGTCACCCCTGTTTATCACCTACAGCCACAGGCTAACAATAATACTTAGATGACACTGGTTGTCAGGTTGAGCCCCCCCCCCACCACCAAACTGGTTCACACTCCCGAGATACTGTTAGAACCATAGACCCTCAGGCTGCACTCACACCTACTTCGTGAGAAACTCTGGCAGGTGGTGGGTCCGCTGGTGTGTGTCACAAGTCCTGATACACACTGAGCCCTGAGAACCTCTACTTTTAGAAGTAGCCAGCAGTTTGTCTGTCAGAGCCTGAGGGACAGCTGTGGGATTATCTCCACTTCCTGCTAGGGCTCTGGGGATGCAAGCTAGTCAGCCAGCGACAGACAGGCTGCATTTGCAGCCAGAGGGTTAAAGGGCTGTTTTGTATGTTTTTTCCCCCCACAAGCAGAGAGAGAGAAGAGAAAGAGAGAGGCGGCGAGAATGGGTGCGCCAGGGCCTCCAGCCACTGCAAATGTTTGTGCATCTGGCCCTACACTCGTCAGACATTGCAAGCAAGCCCCTTTAACCACAGAACCATCTCTTCAGCCCTCTAGTATATATTTTTTTATTAAATGTTTTTATTTACTTATTTGACACAGAGAGAGAATGGTTTGCAGGGCCTCCAGCCACTGCAAACTCCAGACGCATACGCCCCCTTGTGCATCTGGCTAACATGGGTTCTGGGGAAATGGAACCTGGGTCCTTTGGCTTTGCAGGCAAACGCCTTACCCACTAAACTAAGCCATTCCTCCAGTGGCCTCCTCCACTCAGTATATTTTTAAATGAGCTTCTTATTTTATCAATGAGCTGATTTTTCTTGGTTATTTATTTATTTATTTATTTGACAGCTACAGACAGAGACAAAAAGAGGCAGAAGGGAGAGAGAATGGGTGCGCCAGGGCCTCCAACCACTGCAAACAAACTCCAGATACATGCGCTACCTCGTGCATCTGGCTTACGTGGGCACTGGGGAATCAAGCCTTGAACTGGGGTCCTTTGCCTTCACAGGCAAGCACTTAACCACTAAGCCATCTCTCCAGCCCCTTACAGGCATTTCTGTGTTGCCTCTACCTCTCAAGTGCTGGGATTACAGGCGTGCACCATCACACTGAGCTACTTGCAGACATTTCTCAGCTTGAGAAATTTTTTTTGTTTTCCGAGGTAGGGTCTCACTCTGGCTCAGGCTGACTTGGAATTCACGATGTAGTCTCAAGGTGGCCTCGAACTCTCAGCGATCCTCCTATCTTTGCCTCCCAGTGCTAGGATTAAAGGCGTGCACCACCACGCCTGGCTTTTTTTTTTTTTTTTTTTTCTTTTTAAGGCAGGAATGGTAGTTCATGCCTTTATTTTATTTATTTATTTGAGAGAAAGGCAGGGGGTGAGGAAGACAGAAAGAGAATGGGCGTACCAGAGCCTCCAGCCACTGCAAATGAACTCGAGACGCATGAGCCCCCTTGTGCATCTAGCTTACGTGGGTCCTGGGGAATTGAACCAGGGTCCTTAGGCTTCACAGACAAATGCCTTAACCACTAAGCCATCTCCCCAGCCCGAGAAAATATCTTAATTTTCTCTCTTTCTAAAATACTTTTCTCTCTTTTATAGGAAATTGTTTTAGGCTGTATGAAAGAAATGCGTCTTCGTCTCTAAGGTACACCAGAAATTCGGATTTGAAGGCAATAAATGGATTTTGTACCAAACCACAAGAAAGTCCCAAAACTACAACCCGTAAGTTTTTACTGCATTTTCCATTTATACAATCTGTACTCCTGAAGAATGGGAGAACCTGGAATCAAGAGCCTGTCAGATGGGCACGGGGATTCTCCAGTGCACCCAGTGCATACATGGACTCGCTCACATGCAGTGGTTTCTGCATTTCCCCCTTCCACTTTTATCTCTGCTTGCCTGGAGGGTTGGACTCGAGCTTTTTCTTTCTTTTCTTTGTTCTGTTTTATATTTTATTTTTATTTACTTATATATGAGAATGAAAGAGAGAATGGGCATGCCAGGGCCACTAGCCACTGCAAATGAACTCCAGACGCATCCGCCACCATGTCCATCTGGCTTGTGTGGGTTTCTGGGGTATGGAACCTAGGGTCTTTAGGCTTCACAAGCAAGCACCTTAACCTCTAAGCCATCTCTCCAGCCCTGGTTTTTTTTTGTTGTTGTTTGTTTGTTTGTTTGTTTTTTGAGGGCATCACTCTAGTCCAGGCTAACCTGGAACTCACTCTGTAGTCCCAGACTAGGCTCAAACTCACAATGATCCTTCTACCTCTGCCTCCTGAATACTGGGATTAAAGAAAGGGTGTGCCACGTGTCCAGTTAATGATTTTTTGGTGTTTTATTTTGCTTTAAGACAGGGTCTCACAGTAGTACCAGGCTGACCTAGAGCTCCGTAGTCCAAGGCTGGCCTCCAATTCAGTGGGATCCTCATCCTTCAGTCTCCTAAATGCTGGGATCAGAAGCATGCATTACCACACTCTGTCATGTTAAAGTCCTCTCACAGCTGGTCCTTTTTTTTTCTTTTTAGGAAGGGTCTTGCTCTAGCCCAGGCTGACTTGGATTTCACTAAGTAGTCTCAGGGTAGCCCTGAACTCATGGCAATCATCCAGTCCTCCTACCTCTGCCTCCCTCTCAAGTTCTGGGATTAAAGGTGTGAGCCACAATATCTGGCTTAGAAATTATCTGTTAAGTAACTACAAAGATATGTTTTAATAGGAAAGAATAAACTGGGCGTGGTAGCACACACCTTTAATCCCAGTACTCAGGAGGCAGAGGTAGGATGATGTCCATCAGTTTGAGGCCAACCTGAGATTACATAGCGAATTCCAGGTCAGCCTGGGCTAGAGTGAGACCCTACCTTTAAACAAGGGGGGAAAAATGGTGGCATCAAAATAGAACAGACTAGATGGAAAGAATGAATTTGGGGGGCATTAGGAGGAAGAAAAGAGAGGTGGGAGGGGGTTATGATCATGTTATATATTTTTTATTTATGGAAGTTATCAATACAATGTTCAAAAATAGAGCTGGAGGCATGGCCCTGCAATTAAGGCACTTGCCTACAAAGCCTAACAACCTGAGTTCAATTCCCCAGTACCCAAGTAAAGTCAGGTGTACAAAGTAGCACAGGCATCTGGAGTTCGTTTGCAGTGGCTAGAGGCCCAGGTGTACCTATTTTCTCTGTCTCTCATCTATGTCTTCTTCCTCTCTGCTTGCAAATAATTTTTTTAAATTTAATTTTATTTATTTATTTATTTGGGAGAGAAAAAGGCAGAGAGAGAGGGAGAGAGACATTGGGCACACAGGGCCTCCAGCCACTGCAAACAGACTCCTGATGCATGCACCCCCTTGTGCATCTGGCTTACTTGGGTCCTGGGGCATTGAACTGAGGTCCTTTGGCTTTGTAGGCAAATGCCTTAACTGCTAAGCCATCTCTCCAGCCCTGCTTGCAAATGTATTAATTTTTTTTTTTTTTTTTTTGGTTGGTTTGAGGTAGGGTTTCACTTTGACTCAGGCTGACCTGGATTCACTATGTAGTCTCAGGGTGGCCTCGTACATGGCAATCCACCTACCTCTGTCTCCTGAGTGCTGGAATTAAAGGCATGTGTCATCATGCCTGGAATAAATAAAAAAATTGGGGGGGCTGGATATATGGCTTAGGTGTTAAGGCACTTACCTGCAAAGCCTACTGACCCAGGTTTGATTCCCCAGGACCCACATAAACCAGATGCACAAGGTGGCGCATGCGTCTGGAGTTGCAGTGGCTGGAGGCCCTGAAGCACCCATTCTCTCATTCTATCTGCTTCCCCCTCTCAAATAAATAAATATATTTTTAAATGTTTAAAGATAAGTAAGGAAAAAGAACTTATGTTTTGGGTGAAATATAATCAGGCCTTAGCTCTGGCCTCAGCACGGCTTCATGTCTGGTGTGCATCCCTAACTACACACGTGTCACTCATCACAGTGAGAAGGAGTGTAACTTAAGCCCTAGCATCCCAGCTTGTGAAGGACTCAGGAAGCCATAATAAGCCTCAGAATCATCAATAGGCCTAAGTTTCTGCTTCCCAGCAAGGTCAGTTTCCTGATAAGGGGAAATAGACTGTCTGCACCATGCGTTCCTGTGGCCATAGATAAGTTTGCTTAAAATAAGTTTGTTTAAAGTTCCTCAGATACACATAGCCAGTTACAATAAAGGTACCTAATCTGCCTGGAATTCCCCTAGCCCCCTGCTAACCAGCTTTGCCCATCAGTATTGTAAGCCTATCAGAAAAATACAAGTGCAATTATTGCTTAATTCAATCAATCATGTAACCATTCTCCCACCTCTGTCTACTTCTTTGTTCAAATCCCTATAAAAAAACCTGCCTCCGGGCTGGAGAGATGGCTTAGCGGTTAAGTGCTTGCCTGTGAAGCCTAAGGACCCCGGTTCAAGGCTCTATTCCCCAGGACCCAGGAAAGCCAGATGCACAAGGGGGCACACGCATCTGGAGTTTGTATGCAGTTGGCTGGAGGCCCTGGCATGCCCATTCTTTCTCTAGGTCTGCCTCTTTCTCTCTGTCTGTTGCTCTCAAATAAATAAATACAAATAAAAACATTTTTTTAAACCTGCCCCCTGCTGTTCAGGGCTCTTGTATGGATCCACTGCCTTGGTGAAGTCAAGAGCCCGAGCTTAAGCCCGAAATAAAGCTCTTTGCTATTGCATACGTGTCTGACTCTCCGTGGTCTTTGGGGACTTTGTGATCTGGGCATAACACTTGTATGATATTATGATATCATATTAGATACTTAGGATATGTTGGAAATGTTACTTGTAAACACCATGTGGTATTCTGGAAAAGGTTATACATTAATGAGTGAAGCAGAATATAAAATATTAAAACACACATGGTCATGCTCACAGGGATAAAAAGGAGGGATGACACCAAAATTAAAACATACAGTCAGGCTGGGGAAATGGCCTAAGGACCCTGATTCGATTCCCCAGGACCCATATAAGCCAGATGCAAAAGGGGGAGCATGCTTCTGGAGTTTGCAGTAAGCCCTGGTGTACCCATTCTATCCTCTCTTTCCCCTCCCCCAAATAAATAAAATAAAACATACAATCACCTGTGATAATAGGATTAAGGGTTGTTTTGTTTGAGACAGTGTCTTATATCCCAGGCTGATTCCTAACTCAGTATGTAGCTAAGGCTGGCCTCAAACTCATAATCCTCCGGCCTCCCTACTACCCCAAAAGTGGGTATTACAGGCACTTGCCACCATGCCTGGCTTCTGAATTATCTTTAATGGGATATATATTTGTTTTCTTTTTTTTTCGAGGTAAGGTCTCGCTCTAGTCCAGGCTGACCTGGAATTCACTCTGTCGTCTCAGGGTGGCCTTGAACTCACGGCAATCCAACTACCCCTGCTTCCCAAGTGCTGGGATGAAAGGCATGTGCCACCATGTACAGCCCCAATTTTTGATAATATGTAACCCAGCCGGGCATGGTGATTCCAGGTCAGCCTGGACTAGAGCGAGACCTTACCTTGAAAAAAAAAAGATAATTGGGGTGGGCCGGAGAAATGCCTTAGCGGTTAAGCACTTGCCTGTGAAGCTTGAGGACCCCGGTTCAAGGCTCGATTCCCCAGGACCCACGTTAGTCAGATGCACAAAGGGGAACACGTGTCGGGAGTTCGTTTGCAGCGGCTGGAGACCCAGGCGCACCCATTCTCTCTCTTTCTGCCTCTTTCTCTGTTGCTCTAAAATAAGTAAATAAAATAAACACCAAAAAAATATTTTTTAAAAAATTGGGGGGGCTGGAGAGATGGCTTAGCGGTTAAGCGCTTGCCTGTGAAGCCTAAGGACCCCGGTTCGAGGCTCAGTTCCCCAGGTCCCACGTTAGCCAGATGCACAAGGGGACGCACGCGTCTGGAGTTCGTTTGCAGAGGCTGGAAGCCCTGGCGCGCCCATTCTCTCTCTCTCCCTCTATCTGTCTTTCTCTCTGTGTCTGTCGCTCTCAAATAAATAAAAAAAATTAAAAAAAAATTTAAAAAATTGGGGAATGAGGCTGTACCAAGTACTAGAAAAATGAAATGACAACAATATGAACAGCAGCTTCTGAACTTGAAAGCTCTGCTCCTACCTTAGAGACTTTCCTGCAGCTCTTGCTATTGTCTTCTAGTGAAGGGAGAGCAAAGGCATTGTGAAGGGATGTGATGTATAGAAACAGTCAAGGGGGTGATGTGTCTACAGTAGAGACGTGCAGTTGGGTTGCAATCATGTAAGGTTCCAGTGTAATTCCAGCATCCTGGGATCCCCTCGCCTCTGGTTCTTTCTCCCGTGCAGTCTGTGGTACTTTTCCCATCCATCCGTCTCTTCGGCATGCTCCGTTCCCCTCTGCTAATGCTCTCTCCTGTCTGGGTTCTGAGGTCATGCCCGGGGCTTGGCCCTGCCCTTCCTGCCCACCCTCAGTGGCTTGCCCTTTGGGCTGGCATTTGTCCTCACTTCCTCTTTACTAGTGAAACCTGCCCAGGTGGAGCACGTGCCCTTTGCACTCCACAGATCTGAAAGGACATTCGAGCTCTTTCCCTCCCTGACTGCCACTTGCAATACTTTGGCTAGCCGCGCTGCTGGTGACTCAGCCCTCCAATTCTGAGGTTCTTGCACATTCCTCCTCCTTTGCCTGAGCAGTCATCCTTAGTGACCTCCTCTCTCTCCGCTGCTGTAATTTGGTTCAGAGCATATCACCACACCTGTATATTATAGTCCCATTTGGAAGTTTGGCCTGCTGTGCCCTCCACTCCCTGCTTAAAGTCTTCCTTCCACTCAGCCTGGTGGAATTCCAGGTTAGCCTGAGCTAAAGTGAGAACCTACCTCAAAAAAAAAGAAAGAAAGAAAGAAAGAAAACAAGGCATCCTGTGAAGTTCCACTCACATAAACATAAAGCTCTTCATTGGATTTGAATTTTTAGTATTTCTGTTTAAGCTTAAAGGCTTAAACTTTTTTTTTTTTAATTTTGTTTCCATAGCTAAATTTGAAAGTTACAATCTCAAGGTTTCTTGTCTGGTTTCTCTCACAGACACATACAGCCATCGAGTGCCCTTACACAAACCCACGGACTGGGAGAAGAAGATCCTGATATGGTCAGGGCGCTTCAAAAAGGAGGAAGAAATCCCAGAGACGATCTCGTGAGTGCTGGCCTCAGAGTTAGAAGCAGCCTTTATTCTCCACTGATCTGTTTGAAAGGAAAAGCTGTGTTCCTTTGAGTTCTATCCAAAACTTTTCAACCAAATTTGGAAACATTTTTCATTTCTCTTAACTGTTTCAGCTTTGACAAGTACCCTGAACGCAAATGGTGCTGGAAAACCTTTCACTTATTAATGTCACTTAGTGACCACTGAAGAGCTATCTGAAGTCAGTTGTGGTCTGGCTTCATTTCCCAGTACAGAAATGTGACAAAACAATGTTCACTTTCTAATTGTATTGTTTTAAATTCTTATTTTATTTATTTGAAAGCAGGGAGAGAGAGAGGAGAGAGAGAATGGGCATGCCAGGGCCTCCAGCCACTGTAAAGGAACTCCAGATGTCTGCGCCCCCTTGTACATCTGGCTTACATGGGTTTTGGAGAATTGAACCTGGGTCCCTTGGCTTTGCAGGCAAGCACTTTAACTGCTAAGCCATCCCTCTAGCCTTTTTATTGTATTTTTAAGCTGGGCATATATAGTGACAAGCTGGTGTTATGTTGGGGTGGACAGCTGTGCAGAGTGCTGTGGGCACCTTTCCTTGTCTGCTTGTCTTCATTTCCAAGATCTCCTCAAGCCCAAAACATTTCATAGCAAGTCACCCTGTGGTGTCTTTGCTGGGCAGCTGTTTATCTTGATGCTGGTATTGTTTATTTATTTATTTAAGAGACAGAGAGAATGGGTGTTCCGAGGCCTCTAGCCACTGCAAACTAACTCCAGACACATGCACCACTTTGTGCATCTGGCTTTATGTGGGTCCTTGGGCTTTGCAGGTAGGCGCCTCAACCACTGAGCCATCTCTCCAGCCTGCTGCTGGTATTTCTAAGTTGGCCCTGCTTCACTTGCCTGTTGTGTATTGTGTACATGTGTGTGCATATTCCTGTGTCTGGATACAGGTAGGTGTGGAGGCCAGAGGTTGGTGTTAGGTGTATTTCTCTACTTCTCTCTACCGTATTCTTTGAGAAGGGATCTCAACAGTGAACCTAGAGTTCATCAGTTAAGGTAGACTAGCCAGGTGCAAGCCCCAGGGATCCGTCTCAGCCTCTTAACACTGGCATATCAGGCCCTCCTCCAGCATTTGGTGTGGTCTTCATGCCTGGGCAAGTAGTTTATCCATTGAGCTACCTCCCCAGCCCTCCTGCTGATTTGTAAAGTAATATGGTTAAATATCTGGGGAAAAAAGTAAAAAGCATTCCAATCCCCTCTGGAGATAATCATTTGCTATGTGTATGTCTGTTCAGGAGGCCATAAGTTTATGCTGGCCCTCACTAGGACTGCACTTGTCCTATTGTGAGGCTCTACCAGGCACCCTGGTATTAGAGCCACAACCCAAACCAGGTGTGGTGGCGCACGCCTTTAATCCCAGCATTTGGGAGGCAGAGGTAGGAAGATCGCTGTGAGTTCAAGGCTGGCTTGAAACTACAGAGTGAATTCCAAGTCAGCCTGGGCTACAGTGAGACCCTACCTCCAAATGAATAAATAAACAAAACAAAGCCAAACCCATTCTCCACCTACAGAATCACCAACAGAGTGGCCTTCCACTTAGATTCCTCTTTGCTTTCACCTGCAAAAGATAATCAAGCCTTTGTCTGCCAAGATACATGGGTCTACAGTCAGTGGAGAGAAGCCACATTCTGGGCATTTGCCAAAGAGCAGATGCTCGTTTGTTGACATTCAGTTTTAGCAAAACATGAACTAAGAAATTTAACATTTAGGGGCTGGAGAAGTGGCTCAGCTGTTAAAGATGCTTGCTTGCAAAGTCTGACAGCTTGGGTTTGATGCTCCAGTACCCACATAAAGCAGATGCACAAAGTAACATGTGCATCTGGAGTTTATTTGCAGAAGGCCCTAGCATGCCCATGTCCTCTCTCCTCTCTCTTATTCTTTCTAACTGCAAATACATATGTAAAAATATTTTTTAAAAAGGTTAACATTGGGGCTGGAGAGATGGCTTAGCGGTTAAGCGCTTGCCTGTGAAGCCTAAGGACCCCGGTTCGAGGCTCGGTTCCCCAGGTCCCACGTTAGCCAGATGCACAAGGGGGCACACGCATCTGGAGTTCGTTTGCAGAGGCTGGAAGCCCTGGCGTGCCCATTCTCTCTCTCTCCCTCTATCTGTCTTTCTCTCTGTGTCTGTCGCTCTCAAATAAAAAAAAATATATATTTAAAAAAAAAAAAAAAGGTTAACATTGATTGCCCAAAGGATCTTTTCACTGGCTCAGATATTCTCAGCTCTTTCCCGGTTCAAGACAGAGCACAAAGAGCTGGGTTATGTATAGCACATTATTCTCCTGTTTGTTTTCTTTCTGAATTGTGCTGTTGCAACCTAAGAAGCCCAGAGCAGGGCTCGGGATTTAGGTCAGTGGTAGAGTGCTTGACTGGCATAGGCGAAATCCTGTGTTCAACCCCCGTTGGGATTGAGACGCTCCTAGTAGTAAGTGTCTCTTGTCAGGGCAGTTATTAGGGTTAATGATGCTCTTAAGGCAATCAGTCACTATATCACTTAATGTCTTCTACTTAAGAACCTCGTGGAGAAGTAACATAGTTTGCTAGAAACCGAGAAACTGACATTGATGCCCACCATAACAGATGAGGATCAATATGTCTTCTATTATTGTTCTTGGCCCAACTTTCACATTTTTTACTACTTTAAATTTGTTCCATCTTGTTATATATAAATAAAATGGGAGCTAGCTAAGCATTGTTGGTGCATTTCTGTAATCCCAGCATTTTGGAGGCTGAGGCAGGAGGAATGGAAGGCCCATGGCCAGACTGGGCTACATAGCAAGATCTTTTCTCAGGGGCTAGAGATATGGATTAGCAGTTAAGGCAATTGCCTGTGAAGCCTGAGGACCCAGGTTCGATTCCCTGGTACCCATGTTAGCCAGATGCACAAGGTGGCGCATGTGTCTAAAATTCATTTGCAGTGGCTGGAGGCCCTGGTGTCCCCATTCTGTCTCTCCTTTTCTCTGTCTCTGTGTGTGTGTGTGTGTGTGTGTGTGTGTGTACACACATATATAATTTGCATCTTTTTAATAAAAAAATAAAGACTTTAAAAAAAAAACAAAGGTTCTCTCTAAAAACAAAACAAAAAAGACCTTATCTCCAAAAATGGGGGTGAGGAGAGGGGGGTGTTGAGAATATGGCTTCTCCAGAGAACATCCTCTCTAGAAAGGTGTGAGGTCCCCAGGCTTTCAGACCTGTAAGCATCCGCACACTTCCGGGTTGTGACACATGGGCTTTTTAACCTGCAGGTTTAATGACGTTTGTCCCATTGCATGACCAGGTTCGAGATGCTTGATGCTGCGAAGAACAAGGTCCGGGTGAAGGTCAGCTACATAATGATCGCCCTCACAGTGGTGGGGTGTATCCTGATGGTCATCGAGGGCAAGAAGGTGAGAGTGGGGTCTCCTCTGTCTCTGCCATGTGTTCCGCTGAGGAGATGAAGGAAAGCAGTGATTGGCTGTTATATTTATTGTCTGAGAATAGCAGCCTGTTTCCTACATGACAAATGATAGGAAATAAGAGAAGTGAACCTAAGATGTCATGCCTGAAGAGAAAAAGCAAAACTTAGTTTGGGCACTAAATTAGTTTTATGTTAGATGGAAAGTTTTATCACAGATATTATAAATAATATGAATATAACTGTGACACTGACATATTTAATAACCAAAGAACTACTACTACTTTCTTTTTTTTTTTTTTTTTTTGGTTTTTTCGAGGTAGGGTCTCACTCTAGCTCAGGCTGACCTTGGATTCACTATGTAGTCTCAGTGTGGCCTTGAACTTGTGGCAATCCTCCTACCTCTGCCTCCCAAGTGCTGGGATTAAAGGCGTGGGCCACCACACCCAGCAATAACCAAAGAACTTTTGAATCTTAGTATGAAACAGAAGATAGATATCAGTGTGTGTTTCTCACCATTGCCTTCCCCATACCTCATTCTCATCTTCCTAATTCATCATATATGAAATAATACACATAAAGAAAATACTCATTTATGTGGGTGATAGTTTCATACCTCGACATTCAAATTTGGAAACTGGTCTGTTTATATAAGCTTCATAGAAAATTAAAGTTCATGCAGAGGGAAGCAAGAGAAGACAGTGGTTGCCTCCCTCACTGCTGTTCACTCTCAAAGAGTAGAGTTGTGAGGTAGATACTTCTCGAAGCCATCAGTAGTAATATTTTTGGTAAAGTCTGAAATTCCCAAAGTTGAATGATTTTTGGTTTTTCGAGGTAAGGTCTCACTCTAGCCCAGGCTGACCTGGAATTCTCAGGGTGGCCTCGAACTCATGGCAATCCTCCTACCTCTTCCTCCCGAGTGCTGGGATTAAAGGCGTGCGCCACCACGCCCGGCTTCAGAGTTGAATGTTTTTGGTATGAACACTAGTTGAGAAAGCAGAAACAAACGGAAATGAAAAGATCTTTAGTCTAAAAGAGCAGGGTAAAGGCAAGAGAGGAAAGGGGAAATACCAGGGCATAAAGTAGGAGGGAAGACGAGAGGCTGAGCATTCCGAACAAGGGCCATAAAGGAAGAGAAAGGAGAAAGCACTTCTGCGCTTGGATGCTCCTGGAGCTCAGCGTGGCAGAGGACGTGGAAGAGCCACGTTCAGGAAGCTAGCATGCTGCCACTTCGTGCCTGCCATGTTCTAGGTAGACTGCGGTCCTCAGTGCAAGCTGATGACCCCTCCCCAATCTGGCATGGATAACCAATCGTCTCTTCAAATGTGTTTCATTTTAGGCTGCTAAGAGAAACGAGTCTTTAACCAGCTTGAACTTAGAAAAGAAAGCTCGTCTGAGAGAGGAAGCAGCTATGATGAAGGCCAAGGCAGAGTAGAAGGATCTAGATTTCAGTCCAGGAATATGCAGCAACAACAAGCCTGTATTAAACGGAGGATGTGGTGTGAGATTTACACCACAAACATGTTTTGCACAAACTTAATGCCATTTCCTTCTTTCCGCTGTGGAGAAATAAATTGTCTTCAAGAAGAATGAATGACTTGTCTTTGTCTTATGGCTTTCATCCAAGTGAAATGTAGCCTCCCAGCTGTGTGGAGAAAGTAAAAAATGAAACAACTAATTTCAATTTTAACTTTTTTTTAGCGAATCGGATACCTTATCTAACTTGTATTCATATTACCAAGGTTGCTGTCTCTTCACATACCACAGGAGTTTCTTGGTCTCCATCTCTTCTGTGTACTATTTGTTCTGATGAGGAAGACCAACTCAGTAAACTGCCAGAGTACACCTTAGAAGCCAGCATTCCAAATGCCTTAGTACCTTTGGGGAGACTGGCTCCCTAGAGGGTGCCAAAAGCAGCCATTCCGCACAGTAGTGTTTTTTAGCATGTCAGTAGCTGGAAAGCGGCTTTTGAAATGATGCTAAGTGTTGAGAGTAAGCTGGCCAGGGGCTGGTCATTCCTCATGGAGTTGCTAGGGCTGGCTGTCACCTCCTAGTTCCAGAAGATTCAGTTTATGAACTCTCTCCAGTATACTCCAGTATGAAAGCTAAGCATTTACACCTAGTGTGGACTTCATTTCTAGCTTTCACTTTGTGCCGTCAAGTAGTTTTATTTAGGTGGGCATGCTGGCTTCCGTTAATAAACTTTGCGCGTATTCTCACTGGTGTTAACCAGATTGACATATCATTACAGCCATCACAACACATTAGCTCTCCTGCATTATGACCACGATTTAAGAGGCTGTCTGGGAACTCGAATAAAACACTTGGTAAAACAGAGCACAGTAGTTTCCCTGTGGCTTCACATGTGTCCTAGAGTGTCACCTTAGATTCCCTTTATGCATCAAATTCTTTGATTTTTTTACCACTTGCAAATTTATTATCACAATGCATTGTATCCTATATGTTTTAGAAACTTAAGTTTTCTTGGTTATTTTGGAATGCCTCTCTACTTCAGTGTTTTAAATATGGCTAAAGTCTAATGTACTTTTTAAAAAAGGAACCTTGTTTCATAAAGTAATGCTATTTTTAACTACTAAGGAGCATTTGAAAGTGTTGTACCTTGTAGATTTATTGTAATAAAAGTTTCATTACACCAAAGCTCGTGATTTTTAACATACAGTAAGAATTTACATTTTTTCATTGTAATTTTTCAAATTTATTTGTATGTGGTTTTAAATTTTTTATTCACTTAATTTGCATGCTGGGTGTTGTGTGTGCTTGTGTGTGTTTGTGGGAGCGGGGGGCACTTTGTCAGTGTCTCGAGACACTTCAAACACTCATCTGGCTACATAGATTGATGGGGGGAATTCAGTCAGGTCCACAGGTTAGCATTCACCTTTAACCACTGCACCATCTCTCCAGCCCCTCATTTTCTATTCAGTAACATACATTTATTTATTTATTTTTTGGCTTTTCGAGGTAGGGTCTCATTCTAGCCCAGGCTGACCTGGAATTCACTATGTAGTCTCAGGCTAGCCTTGAACTCAAGAGAGATCCTCCTACCTCCGCCTCCCTACTGCTGGGATTAAAGGAATGTGCTGCCACACCCAGCTTCAGTGGCTATTTCTTTATGGGCTAAATTTAAGTTTCTTGGGCTGGGGAAAGACTCAGTGGGAGAAGTATTCACCTCACAAGCATGAGGATCTGAGTTTGGATTGCCAGATCCCACATAAAGCTGGACACAGCAACAGGGAGGCCTGTCTGTATTCCCAGTGCTCCTGCAGTGAGACTAGAAGCTTGCTGACCAGTCAGCCTGCTGAATGCAGTAGCTCACAAAAGACCCTGCCTCAAACAGGGTGGAGGGTGAAGACCAACACCTTCCATCCTGACCTCCACATGCACACCATGACACACACACACTTGCACTCACATACACAAAGAATTTCAGGGTTGGAGAGATGGCTTAGCGGTTAAGGTGCTTGCCTGCAAAGCCAAAGGACCCAGGTTCAATTCCCCATAACCCATGTAAGCCAGATGCAGTTGGTACATGCATCTGGAGTTCCTTTGCAGCAGCTAGACACCCTGCTGTGCCCATTATCTCCCTCTTTCTCTCTCAATAAATAAAAATAAAAGAATCTCGAGTCAGGCATGGTGGTGCATTGCACACCTTTAATCCTAGCACTCAGGAGGCAGAGGTAGGAGGATCGCTATGAGTTCGAGGCTACCCTGAGACTATATAGTTAATTCCAAGCTAAGCCCGGACCAGAATTAGATTACATCAAAAAAAGAAAAAAAGATAAATAAAAGAATCTCAGGCATGCCCCTAACTGATTATACATCTTCCAAAATACTCTACCATCTTAGTAATCATACCCTACTAATTCTTTTTTGTTGTTCTTGTTTTGTTTTTCAAGGTGGGGTCTCACTAGCTCAGGCTGACCTGGAATCCACTATGTAGTATCAGGATGGCTTCGAACTCACAGTGACTCTCCTACCTCTGCCTCCTGAGTGCTGGGATGAAAGGTGTGCACCACCACACCCGGCTCCCTACTAGTAATTCCAATTTAGTCCTCAGAATTTGCCAAGCAGATGAGACTTAATAGCACTATAATAAAAGCAGCAGGAAGGCACTTTTGCCCTGGTTGCTTTCAGTTATATTACTGTGGTGTTACTGTCCCTCTCGGAGCTCCTCTCCTCCCTGCAAATAAACCCAGACTCCACAGTGGAAGCAACAGCTATTGCGGTATTTCCTACACCCTCCTTCACCTGTCTGGAAGGAAAACAGCTCTCCATTGGAGCTAACACCTGGGAGATCCAAAGCCCCCTCTCTAAGATTGTAACATCGTGGCTCCAACATGATTTCTTATCTCCATGTGAAACACTAGACAACCCGTACAGGGCCCCACTACACTAACCTCCCCAGCCCATCTCCCTAGGACACCTTCAAAGCCCTCTCTTCAGGCAACTCTGCCTCCTCCCAGTTTCTCTCTTTGCTCCAGTCCCATCAGCACCCTGATTAGCATTAAATACTCTAGGACCAAAAGGAAATTATCTCCTTGGTTTTCTAAATTCTAAACCTGAGGGATTTTTGTTTTTGTTTTGTGAGCTAGGGTCTCACTCTAACCCAGGCTGACCTGGAATTCAATGTGTAGTCTCAGGGTGGCCTCAAACTCACATCAGCCCTACCTCTGCCTTCCAAAGATGTGTGCCACCATTCCTGGCCAGTTTGTTTTTTTCTTCTCTCTCTCTTTTCATATATTTGACAGAGAAAGATGGAGAGAGAGGGAGAATGAATGGGCACAGCAGGGCCTTCAGCCCCTGCAAATGAACTCCAGATGCATGCACCCCCTTTGTGCATCTGGCTAACATGGGTCCTGGGGAATCGAACCTGGGTCCTTTGGCTTTGCAGGCAAACACCTTAACTGCTAAGCCATCTCTCCAGCCCTTCTCACTCTTTTGCAGTTTTTTTTTTTTTTTTTTGTATTATGCATTTATTTGAGAGATACAGAGAGGCAGATGAGAGTAAGAATGGTGTTCCAGGGCCTCCAGCTGCTGCAAACGAACTCCACACACATGCAGCACCTTGTGCATCTGGCTTATGTGGGTCTTGGGGAATCAAACCTGAGTCCTTTGACTTTGCAGGTAAGTGCCTTAACCATTAAGCAATTTATCCAGAACTCAGTTATTTCTTAAAGTCTAGATTTTATTTTACATTTTGGCATGGTTTTTAGGTCTCTGTAAGTATAGTGGGCAGAAAGCACTGTCTATATTTTTTTTGTCTGATACTTTATACCATAAACTAACTATATGCATGTGCTACCTTCAGCATCTAGCTCATGTGAGTACCAGGGAATTGAACCTGGGTCCATTAGCTTCACAGGCAAATGCCTTAACCACTAAGCCATCTCTCTGGCTTTTATCTCTGTGTGTAAATAAAGTTAGCATGTGAGGCTAGGGCTAGATAACTTTTTTGTTGTTGTTGTTCATTTTTATTTATTTGAAAGTGACAGAGAAAGAGGCAGATAGAGGGAGTGAGAATGGGCCCACCAAGGCTTCTGGCCACTGCAAATGAACTCCAGACGCATGCGCCCCTTGTGCATCTGGCTAACGTGGGTCCTGGAGAATCAAGCCTCGAACCAGGGTCCTTAGGCTTCATAGGCAAGTGCTTAACCGCTAAGTCATCTCTCCAGCCCAGATAACTTTTAATATGATAGTTTGCAGAACTCATTACTAACATGTATTTGGAGCCATGCATGATGGTGGCACATGCCTTTAATCCCAACACTCTGGAGACAGAGGTAGGATCGCTGTGAGTTTAAGGCAAGCCTGGGATAGCGTAAGACCCTACCTTGAAAAAATAAATATGTTACAAGTTAGGACTGAAATTATTCATTATACTTCAAATATTTGAGTCCTTTCTCTGCAGAAAAACCCAGAGCTATAAAGATGAATAGGAGTCATTAAATGGAACAGGATGGGGAATTGTCCAGGAAGAAACACATGAGAATCCTAAGAGACAACAGGCCTCCAGATTAGGAGCTGGAAGCTACCGATGCTCCACTCGCTTTTACAACTGTCTTAATTTTGCAAATGTATGTTTCAAAATTCTTACAATTGAAGGTCACTTTAAAAGAAATACAAAAACATGCAGAAATTCAATGAAATCAACTTTTCAAATATCTCAATTTTTTTTTTCTTGCTATCTTGGCTTTACCAGCTGGTTTCCAGAGTTCAGTAGCTACTCATCCACAGTTTAATTGTTTTATCATTTTCTAATGCTGCTGACGCAATGATGTTTTTTGTAGGATGACATGCTGCTGAGATCACAACATCTGTATGGCCTTGTAATTTCTGAACAATCTCTTTAGTCCGAAGATTCCAAATGTAAACAAGGTTATCCTCTGAACCCGACACAATCCACTTTCCACCAGTAACCGAAAAATTGGCAAATATGCAGTATTTTTCATTCTTATGACCTGTGTATGTCTTCAGGCATCTGCCTCTGCTGTAATCCCACAGCGTAAGGGTATTGTCCAAAGTTGCAATGAGAATATACTTCCCATTTGGCGAAAAGTTTACAAAGGAAATAGGAGGGTTCTCATCGTTACCAAGTGTTCTTAAACACTGTCCTGATGTAGCGTCCCAGATTCTACAAAGACCATCGTAGCTACCCGACACTATCAAGGACCCACTACAGTTAAAATGCACAGCAGTAATTGGGTCAGAATGAGCCAACAAAGTCTTCAGGCACGTTCCCGTTTTCACTTCCCATATTTTCACACTCTCATCAAAGGAACCGGATACGACGAGGTTGGACGGTGGATTGAAATTACAACAGAAGACGAAATTACTATGCCCCCTTAGTGTTTTCAAGCATTTTCCAGCTCTCACATCCCATATCTTAAGAGTTTTATCGTCTGAGGCAGAAACAAGGCAGCTGGAGTCTGATGACCAGGCAACATCTGATATCTCCAGATTGTGACCATGTAGCGTTTTCTCGTATCTTCCATCATATGCTCCCCAAATTATAATCAGTTTATCAGCAGAGGAGCTTGCTAGCCACTCTCCGCTAGGACTAAACTTAACTGACGATACTGCTTCCGTGTGCCCCACCAGAGTAAACTGGAGGGCATAATTGGGCATTTCACGAGCTGGCTGGAGCTGCCTGGCAGAGGCAGAGAGGGCCTGCTGCGCCCCGGAGTCTCCCGGATCCGGGGCGGCCATGGTAGCTGGGCACCGCGCAGTGGTTCAAAGCCACCCGCGTTTTGCTGTGGCACCCGTCATCTGGATGCTCCCGAACGCGCAGCACGGCTCGCGCACCCACCCACGCCCACCCCTGGAGCGTGCAACCACAGCGGGCCCGGGGCGCCGTGGGCTGTCCGCGTGGGGACCGGGCCTCCAGTGCACGGCCCTCCCCCGGCCGCGCGGTGTCTGGGAATCGAGAACACCCGACACGGGACGAGGACCTCCTGGGAGTGAGGAGGGGGGACCCAAACCACCACCTCAACAGACTTCACGAGCACCGACAAAAACCTGCGCAGGCAGCGGCCGGAAACGGAAGTCAGGGCCGCGGAGCGCATGTGCGAAGCGGGGAGGGCCGGCGACCAATGGCAGTTGCGGAGCCGCGCCTGCGCAGAGAAGGCGCGCCGTCTGGAGCCCCACCGTCCCCTCCAGGTGTTCCTTTATGCGCAAACCCTGGGCTCAGCCTAGCGATTCCATGGGCGTGGGGCTCCAAGGCTGTTTTCCCCAGCCCTTCCATGGACAGCCAGGCGCCTGCGGGACAGAACCCGGCTCAGACTGGAAGACTTGTGGAAAATGTTCTTGAAGACGTTTGGGAAGAATTAAATAACGTACGCTTGTCTTTGAAAGCGAGTGTTACCCGGGGCTGGAGATTTCAGCAAACCTGCCTGAAAGCATTATGGTTCAAGCTTCCATAGGAGATAAGCACGGACCACAGGCGCGCACCCCCGCAGCGTTTCCGAGTGTCCCCAGGCTTACAAACCCTCATGTCTCTGGAGGCCCTGGCACGCCCATGCTCTATCGCCAACTTGAGGCTGCAGAGATGGCTTGCCTGAGGACCCAGGTTCAATTCCCCAGGACCCACACAAGCCACCTGCACAAAGTGGCGCATGCATCTGGAGTTTGTAGTGGCTGGAGGCCTTGCAGGGCCTATCCTCTCTCAAATATTAAAAATGGACTTCAGTATAGTTTCTATAGATATTGGAGCATTCAGGGGAGCGTGCATGTGCCTATGAAGACAACAGAAGACATTTGGGTGTCTTCAATTGTTTATGGTTGTTTTTTAATTTTTTGAGACAGGGTCATTGAACTTAGGGCTAACACATCCAGCCAGACTGACTAGCAAGCCCCAGGGGTGCCATTACTTGACGAACCTGACTTTCTACATGGGTACTGGGAATGCAAATGTAGGTCTTCAGCTACACTTTAAGAATGAAAGTTGGCTGGGCGTGGTGGCGCACGCCTTTAATCCCAGCACTCGGGAGGCAGAGGTAGGATAACCACGAGTTCGAGACCACCCTGAGACTACAGAGTGAATTCCAGGTCAGCCCAAGCTAGAGTGAAACCCTACCTCAAAAGACCAAAAAAAAAAAAAAAAAAAAAAAAAGAAATTTCACCATCTTGGGGATGTACACACACATTTTTCAGCGGATGTTATTCCTACATTGTCTTAACTCACTTAATCCAACTCTTGACTGCCAAATACAATTGAGAATCTAAATAGGCTGAACATGGGGTGACCAGACAGAAGCACTTAAAACTGGTACATTTATTTCCTCGAACTCAGTGATTCTCCTACCTCTGCCTCCTGAGTGCTGGGATTAAAGACATAAGCCACCATGCCCGATAAAACTGGAACATTTTAAAAAAGCAAATGGTGGAGAGGACTTAAGAGATGGCTTAGCGGTTAAGGCTCTTGCCTACAAAGCCAAAGGATCCTGGTTCAATTCCCCAGGTCCCACGTAAGCCAGATGCACAAGGGAGGAGTTTGCAGTGGCTGCAGGCCCTGGGGTGCCCATTCTTTCTCTGCCTCTTTCTCTAATAATTAAAAAAAATGCAAATGGGGTAAATTAGCATAGTAGTTAATTAATCCACAAACTTAAACCAGTCCTTATCAAGTGAATAGTCACTGCTAACTTCCAAGAGCAAGATTCATTAGAGCCAGGTGTGGTGGTGCACACCTTTAATCCTAGGATTTGGGAGCCAGAGATGGCAGGATGCTGAGTTAGAGACCAGTTAAGAGACTACAAAGTGAGTTCCAGGTCAGCCTGACCTAAAGCAGGACAACCTACTACCTCTACATACATGCATACACACACACCCTCAAATAATAGCCTTGGAAACACTCACTTTGACAGTTGACAGCCCAGGCCTCTCAAAACCGGTCCTGGGGGGGGGGGGGAGGGAGTTTGGGGGCTTGACTTCCTCCTTACCCTCTACATACTCCTGTTATCAGACCCTCTCTGGACTCCACTGGCTAAGTCCATGTGGACAAAGAACTGTAAAGCTTAACTTCAATTTTCTGCAAACATTCATGATCACAAAGACCATATACTGATTTGAAATTTCAAAATGTTGGGGAGTCAGGGGCAACAATCACCCCATCTATGCATTATATTTCTAAGAACAATAATTCTGTACCACAAGCCACAGCCTACAGAAACATGAGGCTACAATCTTTTCTTCTTTAGAAATAAATACCTGGTCACAGAGAGATGGGGAGGGAAGGAGTCATAGAGTGAAGAAACACACCATCTTTTTGTTTCTACTTATAATAATCACTTACTTCAGGGATAGATAGATGTTCTCATGTCAATACGGAAAACCCCAACAAGCCTAACCACCTGCTACTTACGAGAGAAAATGGCACATCAGTGCTTCCAGCCACTGCAAACTCCAGACACACGCTCCACCTCACACATCTGTCTCACATGGGTACTGGGAAGTCCAACCTGGGTCACTAGGCTTTGCAGGCAAAGTTCTTAACTGCTGAGTCATCTGTCCGGCCTTACCACAACTTTTTAACTTTAAGCTAGACCAGAAAAAATGGGTTTTGCTAGCAAGTATCAAACACATTATACTGATTATGTTTTAGCCTTCAGAATATCCCCAGCAGGTTTCAAGAGTTATTTTATTTGAAGTAACTTCTGCTATAACAACGTTTCCTTCAGAACATGTAAGGTCCTTGTGTGTACATGAAACACTTAGATGTTTAGACATTTTGCTTTAATAGTTGTTAATCCTGGTTTCAAACAGCATGAAGGGATTCCTTTGAATTTTCCTTCATAATCAAGTACCCTTTCCTATCACATAAATGTATATTTTATTATTCATTGAAAATATCAGTACATGCAAGGCACTTACCAAAGCTTGATAGACTGCATTCAAATACAAAGAATCATCAGGGCCATTCTATATCTAAGGGTCAGAACCCTTTGAAAAAAGGACGCGGATTGGCAAAGCTGACTTGAGGTAAACAGAAACACCCAACAACAAATACAGTAAATGTCTGTGGGACAATACTCCTTTAGGAAGAAGTAGGCTGTGCTAAGTTCCCATCCACGACACAGCTTCCCAAGAAAGCAACTCACTCATTCCAGAGTTTCCTTTTCCGACAGTACCTTATGTGGTTTCATTTGAATGAAAGCCTGTTTCTATGAGTTTAACAACAACGGTTCCTAAACTCAAATGGATTATTTTTTGTTTTTTCAATCCCAGATTGACCTGGCACCAACTCGGGAGTTCCAGGCTGGCCTTGACCTCACAGCGTTCCTCTCTGCCTCCAGGTGACAGGATTACAGGCACACACTACCACGTCTGGCACTATTTGCACTTGCTGTTTGTGAGGTAGGATCTGACTGTAGCCCAGGCCAACCTGGAACTCACTATGTAGTATCAGGCTGGTCTCAAACTCACAACCACCCAACCTCTGCCTCCTGAGTGCTGGGATTAAAGGCATGCACCGCCACGCCTAGTGGACTGTGGCCTTCTCATAAGAAGTTTGCCTTATCTCCATTACGGTGATAATTACCTACCTGGAATAGCATCTGAAGAATTGGGAACAAGGGAGAGCGCTTAGCCAAATACATCTACATTAATAGACACTAAATAAAGACAAGTTCTTTTATTTCACCTATAGGAAAACAAATATGTCCACCCTAATTGAAAACAGTACTTCTTTTCCATTAATAGCCTTTAATTCTTTCTTCCTCAAATAGGTGAATTTTATGTTCAACAGTACTTTAATACTTGTAACTAATATAAATACTTTATCAGACATTATTGATGCCTAGTACACATTCTCATAACCTTCCCTAAAAATAATGTGATAGAATATTGTTCGTGTCACAATCAATAGAGTCACATCTGGTCTCCAAATACTTTACCTTTCTATAGCTTTGGAAAACAAGGAAAGGTAACCCAAAAATATTCAACTGGACAGATTTTTACTCTGTTTACCTCACAAAGGAGGAGAGGGGCCCTATTAATTTACTATGTCAAAATGCTGAGATGTGCAACTTCCATACATAAGCCCTCATCACTGCAAATGAGCACATTTTGGACCGTAAGAGGTAGCATACAGTGTGCAAGTAGGAAGCAAATACCCCTCACTCAAAGTCCCTTTTTTTTACTGAATACCACCCTTAGACAACAGTTTCAAATTTAAATAGAGAGATTCAATCCCTAAAAACAGCTTCTAATTGATGTGACAATTTTCATAAAATCAATCAGAAAGAAACATCTCATAATCCAAGGAAAACCTTGTTTACAATGCAGCCCCAAGTTTGGGACTCAAACAGCTGAAATGTTTATTGAACACTAGAGAAATAAAATCAAAGTTGCCAGTAGGTGGTCATGTACAACAGAGAGTCTTGGTTGACAGTTTAATTGATATACTCACAGATTTTTTTGTAGGCATAAACAGCAGCAACTTGGAATAATTCAGATTTATTATGGGATAGGTGCTAATTTTTCTTCTGAGACAGTAAGGGTGAAAACCACCCACAAGCCCATTCATCAACTTTATCTGGAAGGAAAAAAAAAACCCTGGGACAACAGTTTCCAAAATAGCACTGCTGTTGAAGGCAATACAAAAATGGACTTGATTAGGGACATACAGTGTTCCACAGGGAACTCTGTCTTCTCTTTCCTGCATTGCCATTATCTTTACCTTCTGTGGCATTTCTCCACCCAACCATATTTACCAGCTAGTCATTGAAATACCAGGTACCTTTACGTTTTAAATCTTCTGAATGCTGTGTTTACTGTGCAAAGAATTTAAGTTTGGAGGAAGGGATTACAAAAGAAAACCAGGTGTGGTGGTATGTGCCTTTAATCCCAGCACTCGGGAGGCAGAGGTAGGAGGATTGCCATGAGTTCAAAGCCAACCTGAGACTTCATAGTGAATTCCAGATCAGCCTGGGCTAGAACAAGACCCTACCCCGAAAAACAAACAACAACAAAAAAGACAGACAGAAAGAAGAAAAACAAATAGAAAAATCCACTTTCTCCCTGATCAGTATACAAAAACCACCAGAATTTACCTGTTTTAATTAATTTCCTTTTATGAGTAACATCTTTCTGATGAAAATATTCAATAGTTTGACAGTAAATTAGTAGATTCTACCAGGCAAAAGAATAAAATAGGTTTTGCAGTTTCTCCCTAAAAATGCCACTTCTGAGCCAGGAGTGGTGGCACATGCCTTTAATCCTAGCACTTGGGAGGCAGAGGTAGGAGGATCACCGTGAGTTCAAGGCCAGTCTGAGAATACAGAGTGAATTCCAGGTCAGGCTGAGCTAGAGACCTTACCTCAGAAAACAAAACAAACAAAAAAAAAGAAGCCAAAAAAAAAAGCCACTTCTAATGTAGTTTTGTGTCTTTTTTTGTTGAAAAAAGTCTGCTTTATCAATGTTGAGCTCCAGGACATCTGAATTATGCTGTGATTTAACTTAAGCCAATTCCAACTTTACATTTTAAAAATCATTATTTAAAAGTTCAAGTTCAGATACTAGGGTTCATGAAGTTCTAGGGTTAGGAGCAAGAAAAATTCTTCCATTTGAGACAAAATAGATGAGGCTGTTTAAATGGATTTTAATTCATTGACACACCTTAAATTGCTAGCAAAAATTCTAACTGTATGCTCTCACTAACATAGGGAGACAACTCTGTGTGCTTAATATTTCTCTCCATTCAAACTGGTTTATAAGATGGTAAGATTTTATCTATCCAATAGAAGGTACATAATTTAAAACATTCTATAGAAATAGCGTATTACCAGTAATTTACAATTAAAAAAAATCAGCCACAAAAAGATCAAAGCTAAAAACAAAAGTTTTACTATGAATCAGTGCTTCTATTACCCTTCTGAAAGAAGATGTATTTTTATGTGATGTAAAGGCAACATTGAAAGTTCTTTAAATTAACTACCTAATTTGTCCTAAAATTACAAAGAATCAGTCTTGTACAAGTCAAGTGCAGTAAACTAACAGGTCTCTCAGCACAAAGCAGCACTAGAAAGTTAACAGGACAGACGGGAGTGGACTAGTTTTTGTAGTGGCTGCTCCATCAACAACAGACATCAGACGGTATCCATCTCAGAGCACAGAAACAATTAGAGACTAGAGGCGAGGAACGCATCACACTCTTGGCTGATCAATGTCCTTTGTCTCTGAATCTTTCTAATTTGAGAGAGGTGGATTTTTAAAAGTAAATCAGGTCATATAAGTTGGCTGCGTAAATAACATCACGATGAGGTATGAAAGCTCTGAATATCCTTCCATTCAGCAGGATTTGCCAGAGATGTGTAATAGCTTGTCAGGGGCAACTTCCAAATAGTTTTACACTTTGGGGTTATAAAGAATTCTAGAAGAGGTTTTAAAGGGTATACTCTGAAACAGAATGGAGCAACTCTTCCTTCAGAATTCACTTTGAACGGAACAGCATCAAAAAAAATCTTCTCTGATATTGTGTCCCAACATTGAGCCAAGATGGCCAACTAGCACCAAGAAGTCGTATTGAACTCATTTGCAGTTCTCTTGGCAATTAATTTTTTTCTTTCCCGTTCTAGTCCAAGCACAAGTGTGGATCAGCGAACACAGCACTGGAAGCGCCACTTGCAGGTACAGATTGCAGTCATCATTAAGTGCGCCAGGAGGTGGACACTTTTGACTAGGGGGAGGTAGGGCGCTAGGAGGAGATGAAATAAAATGACTAGGGGGCACTGAGGTTATCAGAAAAAGACCACTGCCCTGATTGTTTAGCAGGTCATATTGAAGAGGAAGATGCTACATTACAAAGATCATGGATACACCAGGACCAAGTTGCACATGACCAAGGAAGAAAATCCCTCAGTTACCTTTAAAACATGTTACCTGCCAGTCACAAAGAGGAAAAGCACCTAAGGTGAACTCCAATTTACCAAGGACCTTGGTCAGGACCACAAAGCCTGAACATCTGTTATAATGCAGAAACATAACCTCTAGTCACACTGGTAGAATCTGGGGAAAGTGAAGGGTCTGGTTTTCTTCTTACTCTTTTTATTGAATTACAGGATATGGTTTCAATAAGGACTTTAAATCTTCATACCAGCATTGGAACTGAACCACTTCCAAAACTAAGATACAGAAAACCCAAGAGAAGCAAAAAACCATAGAAATTACTATGTGCTCCTCCCCGTTCGGATTTTAGGGAATCTGCAAGCCAGTATCACGTGTGAGAGTCAAAGTGTTACTTCTTCAGCATTCCTGACAACTAGAAAGCACATTCACTGAAGGCTGAAGGTGAGGGAGTGGATGGTTTAACTTTAACACCTGAAGAATGGCTCCAATAGAGTAAAGAAAACCATCCGGTATCAGGAAGGATTAATGCAAATCTGGCTAGAAAATGCCACCAGGTAATCCAAGGGTTCACTGTGGAAGAACTCATGAAAGGTACTCAGAAGTATACACAAGTCTAAACATCTCCCTTGTTGCAAGTAGTTGTGTGAAATCCAAGATAAAGGTTTAGTTTTATCTTTTAATGTCATTAGTTTTCCCCACTTAAAGGGAATGAGGAGGAGTCCTCTTTTTTCCCCCACAAAAAAGGGAGCCACATTAATATGTGTATATTCCCATGACTCTAATATAAATGCGGATCTCCAAAGCTTAGGGATTTTTCCATGAGTGGGCCGTTCTGGTTACCCTTCTATTACAAGGGTATTCCACCATAGAGAGCCAGAGGTTTTCCAGATGTGTGTAAGAGAGCAGGTGCGCAAGGCAAGCAAACGAGCGCAAACAGTATTATGGAAAACATTTGAGAAATTAGCTCCATGAGGACTTTGGGCTCCACAAGAGGACTCAACTGGGTAGCCTGGTGTGACACAGGAACAGGAAAACAGAATATTGCTTCAAAGCTGGAAACCTTCCATAGGAGCCTCACACTGCTGGAAGATGTACTGCTGCTGGCTAAGGTCAACCTGGGGTGCAATGCTGCTGTCCTCATCTTCGGTCCCAAAGTAATGCTCAATAAGATCAAAGGCCTTCTGGTAGATCTCCTGGTTTTCATGACTCTGTAGAAATTCAATTTTATCTAGACCTAAAAGAAAGAATAGAGGGAAGTTGTAACTGAAAATTCTGATGAGCCATATTTTGCATGTCTTCTCCCTTATTGTAAACAAAGATTTGCACTTATAAAGCCCATGCTTTATATTAGTACACAAGTGAATGTTGGAATTACATCTGAAGGCTAGTATTATAAACTGGCATCTCAAATATATACGCAAGCAACATCTACTCTGCAGAAGTAGCAGTTTCTGTAAACAGTCACCGTTATCATTCTCTGCCTAATACTAACGCCTGCACTGGGCTCTAGCCTAATTTATCTTATCCATAAGCTGCTTCTGTAGACGTGTCTTACCATAAGCTTCTTCAATCAAAGCACAATAGGGGTTAATGCCAGTGCCATTTCTTTTGGCTTCTTGTTCTCCAAGCCTCAGGATGTTTTCTAAGCCATTAAGGGCAACCTGTACAATCTTGGAGTCCATGACTGTGAGGAGATCACAAAGCGGCTTGATGCAACCCAGTTCTACCAAGTACCTGAAGTAACATAAAGAACAGCTTCAGTCATGTAAAATTTGTTAAACTTTATGAAAGTCTGAAAGAGTCACCTTGCAAGTTAAATAAATAAAATAGACACCAAGTCAACTATAGAACTTTATCGTAATATAGGTTCAAAAGAATTCACCAAGGGGGCTGGGGCTGAAAAGATGGATCAAGTGGCTAAAGGTAAACCCTTGCACAGCCTATTGGCTGGGGTTCAATTCCCAAGACACCCACTTAACCCAGATACAAAAAATTTGTGCAACCATCTGACATTTACTTGCAAGCAAGCATTTTTAATTGCTGAGCCATCTCCTCAGCCTGTATTTTAATTTTAATTCAGGTATGTAATTAGGATTAATTGCAGTGGAAATGAAACATTACTAAATCATATTTATAGCAAATAGTCATATCATTCTCAAGTTGTTTCTGAAAAAAAGATATAGGGGATCTAGCTGAATTGTATGTATGTATGTATATTTGTGTGTGAATAGTGTCATTTTGGAACTTACTATTACTGCTGCTCTCAAAATAAATTAAACATAGAAATACATTTCTAGGCCGGGTGTGATGGTGCAGGCCCCAGCACTCAGGAAGAAAAGGTAGGAGGATCACTATGAGGTCAAAGCCAGCCTAGAACTACAGTGAGTGCCAGGTCAGCCTGGGCTAGAATGAGACGCTAACTCGAATCACCCCTTCTCCCCACCAAAAACTAAGGAAAGAAATATATCTCCATCAGAGGACATATAATCTAATATCTTACTTATAATAGAGGGTTATCACTAACCAATATATTTTAAACTACTTTATTTATTTGCAAGGAAGGGGGGCATGGGTGCACCAGGGCCTCTAGCCATTGCAAATGAACTCCAGATACATGCACTACTTTGTGCATCTGGTTTTATGTGGATACTGGGGAACTGAAGCCAGGTCGTTAGGTTTTGCAGGCAAGTGCCTTAAATGCTGGGCCATCTCTCCAGTCCCATACTTTTTTTAAAAAACAAATGTTTTATTTGGCCTCCAGCCACTGCAAACAAACTCCAGATGTGTGTGCCCCCTTGTGTATCTGGCTAACATGGGTCCTGGGGAATAGAACTTGGGTCCTTTGGCTTTGTAGGCAAATGCCTCAAATGCTAAGCCATCCCTTCAGCCCCACCTTTTTTTTTTTTGAGGTCTGATTTCACTCTAGGCCAGGATGACCTGAAACTCACTATGTAGAACCAGACTGGCCTCAAACTCATGGCAGTCCTACTTTAGCCTCCTAACTGCTGAGACTACAGGTGTGTGCCACCGCTTAGAACTCTCAGGATGATGTTTTATGAATCCCAAAAAACTAACTCTGAAGTTTATATGAAAAGCCAAAAAATCCAAAAATGCTAATGAAATACTGAAATACAAAGCTGGAAGGTGATATTACCTGATCTTAAGATAATAAAGTAACACTAATCAAGACAGTACAATACTGGAAAAATAAAACAAATAGCCCAGAAACCCACTCATAAAAATGTAATTAACCTATCTTTGGCAAAAGAGCAAATGAAGTTTAATGGAGAAAAGAACTGCCTTATTGGGATTTGGGCTACCCTAGGCTTCAGAGTGAGACATTCTTTTCTTATTTATTTATTTATTTATTTATTTATTTATTTATTTATTTATTTGAGAGAGTGAGAGAATAAGTGCGTTCCCTTGTGCATCTGGCTAACATGGGTCCTGGGGAATCAAACCTGGGTCTTTTGGCTTTGCAGGCAAACACCTTAACTGCTAAGCCATCCCTCCAGCCCTAATTTATTTATTTTTTGTTGTTTTGTTTTTCGAGGTAGGGTTTCACACTAGCCCAAGCTGACCTGGAAACTCACTATGTTGTCTCAGGCTGGACTCGAACTCTTGGTGATCCTCCTACCTCTGCCTCCCAAGTGATGGGATAAAAGGCATGTGCCACCACGCCCAGCCTCACATTGAGACACTCTTAAAGAACCAAATATAAAACATAAAACAAAAACTAATTCAGAGGTCAAAACCCTAAAATACAACATGCAAAACTACAAAACTCGTAAGATACCAGGAAAAACATCTACATGAGCTTCATTTGTTGATTTGGGAGGCAGAGGTGGGAGGATAGCTGTGAGTTTGAGGCCATCCTGAGACTACAGAGTGAATTTCAAGTCAGCTTGGGCTAGCGCAACCCTACCTCAAAAAAGTAGCCAAACAAACCCCGGGGGGGGGGGGGGGAGCAGGCAGAGGGGAGAAACACACCTAAAATAGAAGAAATTGGGGCTGGACAGATGGCTCAGCAGTTAAGACAATTGCTTGCAAAGCACGAAGTTCTGGGTTTGATTCCCTAATACCCATGTAAAGCCAGATGCATAAAACGGCACATGCATCTGCAGTTCCTTTACAGTGTGTCAAAAGGCCCTGGTGCACCCATTCTCTCTCTATCCTTGCAAAGACAGACATAGACACACACACACACACACACACACACGGGGTGGGGGGAGAGCGGAAGAGTGAACCGATGTATATTTGAGTATATCAGAACATTACCTAAAGGGCTAAATTAAACAGCCAATAATCTCTCACCTTACTACTTTATATTGGGGAAGAGACGTTAGATGGTCATTTTGCATTTAAATTGCAAGATGCTACGTGGCTATCTAGCACTTACTTGATCTGTTCCGCTGACCCTCCAGAGGTCGCATTTGTGACGGCCCAAGCAGCTTCTTTTCTTGTCCGAAACTCAGCAGTTTGCAATATACTAATAAGTGCTGGGAAAATGTTGGCATCTATCACAGTCTAAAATTTTAAAAAAAAAAAATTTTTTTCAATGGAAAAAGAAATAAGATTAAAATATTCCATTTGAACTTTCATCTACACTAATGACATACCTCCTTATCACTGTAAATACCTCAGATTACCTTTTCCTATCTTTTAGAATCATTACCACCATCCTATTTTAAGCTACCCACTTCCCAATGTGCCTATCAGAATTCCTCATTAATTGGATGACATACTTTCACTCAATCCCACTTACATACTAACACTCATGTTATTTTTTGCCATTTTATATATTGGCTCGGGAACCCAACATGGATCGGTATATTTCCTTTATCAGGAAAACGAGAAGTTCTACATTACAGGGTGACTGTGGCAAGCAATCAACCACAGCTGAGTCTCATGGGTTCAGGACAAATGGCAAAGACTGTAAATATCAGTCCCTAAGTCAGCTGTTTAGGGATGTCCTGTCATGCTTTTCTGCTTAAGAACTCTGTTATGCCAATGAAAGAATCCAGCAAAGTTCACTGACAGAAAGAGCCTGTCATTTCCTGGAGATATCCTTGAGCAAATTTATCTGCATCCCAGTCTCATCATTTAAGATAATCTTGTCTTCATGATAAGGTTTAGTACCTTGGGGAATGTCTGTGGAAGTTTCTGGTTTAGGTTATATGAGGTGGGAGGATCCACCTTCAACTGCAGGGGCTATCATTACAGGGGCTAGGGTGCTAGATTGAATAAAAATAATACAGTAGCCAGGACTGAGGTGCATACCTTTAACCCAAGCACTTGGGAGGCAGAGGTAGGAGGATCACTGTGAGTTCAAGGCCACCCTAGAACTATATAGTGAATTCCAGGTCACCCTGGGCTAGAGTGAGCCCCTACCTCAAAAAAACTATGTTATCAATCAAAAAAAAAAAAAAGAAAGAAAGAAAGAAAGAAAGCAAACTAAGGAGCAGTATTCACCCCTCTCTGTGTCACACCTCCCCCTTCCCATCACAATGGACTAAGCAAAAATAACCCATTCTTTCTTCCTTAAGTTGCTTTTGTCTATCCCAAAAAGTTAGCTAACACATGATCTTTAAAAAATCTTATACTGGACTGGGAAGGTGGCTCACTGGTAAAAGGTGCTCGTCTGTAAAGCCTGCTGGCCTAGAATGGAGTCCCCACATAATGCCAGAAACAAAATGATGCATGCATCTGGAGTTTGTGGTGGCAGGAGGCCCTGGTGTACCCAAATAAAGAAAGAAAGAAAGAAATAACAATATTGGGCTGTGGCTGGAGAGATGGCTTAGCGGTTAAGCTTCTTGCCTGTAAACGAGGCTCGATTCCCCAGGACCCATGATAGCCAATGCATAAGGGGGATCACGCATCTGGAGTTCATTTGCAGTAGCTGGAGGCCCTGTTGTGCCCATTCTCTGTCACTCTCAAATAAATAAATAAAAATGCACAAAAAATTTATAAGTGTGTGTGTGTGTGTGTGTGTATGTATATGTATATGTATATGTATATATATTAGGCTGGAGATATGGTTTAGGGGCTAGGGTGCTTGTCCAAAAAGCCAAAGGACCAAGGTTCAATTCCCCAGGACATACATAAGCCAGATGCACAAGGTGGCACATGTGTCTGGGGTTCATTTGCAGTAGCTGAAGGCCCTGGAAAATCCATTTTCTCTATATGTGCCTCCCTCTCTCTCCCCCAATAAAGAAATAAAATATTTTTAAAATTTTATGCTTATGCTTGAATTCTCTGTTTTCTAAGCTGCTATTCCATCCTTAATAATGGACGGGCCAACTGTTTGCCTTCCACTTGGCTAAGTTTCCCATGGACAGAAGGGCAAAAGCAAAAAGGCAGATAGTTGTTTAAAAGAAAAACACACCTCCAAAGGCTCACAAGGAAAAAAAAAAAGCAATCTAACATATGGGTCCCACGAAAAATTGTTTACTTGATTTAGCATAAAGTCCATCAGAACATTTTGAAATTGCAAACTCAAGATAATACATATTTTAAGGGCTGACAAAAAAAACAAAAATTATATCATTACACAAATAGAAAGACAGGTACAATGACATCACCTGGATCTGGGCCCTATTTCCAGCAGTGATATTAGATATTGTCCAACATGCTTCCTTTTTGATCGATTCCTTTGGGCTACTGAGCAAATGTAATAAACTCTGAAGAGCTGAGCAATTCAAAATTACCTACAAGAAAACATTCAAATGTCCTGTTTAGTACAAGGTTCAATTCAATTTATTTTAATTTTTTGCCCAAGCTGGTCTTGAACTCCTGGACCTTCCTCTGCCCACCTTACAAGTAATAAGCAAATCTTTAAATCAAAGAATTTATTTTAGGAAAAATGCAGAGAAAAAAATCTTTCAAAATTAGAAAATAACTTTATGTACAGAAAAAAAGTACTCTGGGGAGTTACAGAGATGGCTCAGCAGTTAAAGGTGCTTGCTTGAAGACCTGGCAATCCCATACCCAGACACACAAATATAACTGTTTTGGTTTTTTGAGGTAGTTTCAGGTTGGCCTCAAACTCATGGTGATCCTACTTCTGCCTCCCAAGTGCTGGGATTAAAGGTGTGACCCACCACACCCACCTATAAATACTTAAAAAAAATTTAGTCTTTCCAGGTATGGTGGCATACGCCTTTAATCCCAGCACTCCAGAGGCAGAGGTAGGAGAATTATCGTGAGTTCAAGGCCACCTGAGACTACATAGTAAATTCCAGGTCAGCCAGGGCCAGAGTGAGACCCTACCTCGAAAAAAAAGAAAAGAAATTTAGAAGCCAGGTATGGAAGTGGACCTCTAATCCCAACACTTGGGAAGGGAAGGGAAGAGGCTGATGTAGGACTGCTGTAAGTCTGAAGCTATGTGGGGCTACAGAGTGACTTCTAGGTCAGCCTGAGATACAGTGAAAACCTGCCCCACTCCAAAATAGTATTTAGTGCTACTTAGAGCAAACTGGTTTCTAAGATTATCAAACCAGTTTCACTGTATACACAGGCTAAAATTGTACTTCATGAAATATGGCAATGATGCCACGGTGTGATGGCGCACACTTTTAATCCCAGCACTTAGGAGGATCACTGTGAGTTCAAGGCCAGCCTGGGACTACATATAGTTAATTGCAGGTCAGCCTAGACCAGAATGAGACACTACCTCAAAAAATCAAAAAAAAAAAAAAAAAAAAAAAGAGCTAATGAGACAGATGCAGTGGTCCACATCTGTAATTCAAACTTGCAACCAACATGACCAGTATAGTGATGCTGAAAATCCAATAAAACACACCTATAATAATATTAGTAATGAGAACATAATTTCTGATTAAACTTCCTATCCCTACAGCTAAGTCTTCTGGATAGGTAAATATAACCAGAGACCAGAAAGTGAAGAGTAGACTCTTTTTTTTTTCCTTAAATAATTTTAGTTTATTTGTTAGGTAGAGAGGGAGGGAGGGAGGGAGGGAGGGAGAGACGCGGAGGGCGGGGAGAGAGAGAGTGAGCGCTCATGCCATAGCCTCTAACCATTGCAAACAAACTCCAGATGTCACTCCGCCTCTGGCTTTATGTGAGTACTAAGGGAGCAAACCCAGGCTGTCAAGCTTTGTAAGCAAATGCTTTAACCACTGTGCAATCTCTCCAGCACTCAAATATTTTTTCATTTTAGAAAATTTAACAAACAGGAAAATGAAGTCACTTATACTCCAGGATCTGGGATTATTATCAGTATTAATTGGATTTGCTTTCCCATGTGTACTCATCTTAATTCAGCCTTTGTAGGTTTGATAGTTGGTTATATACTGTCTTTTTCTGTTTTTGTTTGTTTTGAGGTAGGGTCTCACACTAGCCCAGCCTGACCTAGAATTCACTATGAAGCCAGTCTCAGGGTGGCCTTGAACCCATGGCCATCCTACTTCTGCCTACTGAGTGCTGGGATTAAAGGTGTGCACCACTATGCCCAGCTCCATATGTTGTGTATTTTTATTTTTTATTCTTTGTATTCTATGAAGCACTTAAGTATGTGTTGTTTGTTAACTACATCATAGAGCATTGTTAGGTTTGAAAAATGAGCCTAGGGCCCATGCTCACCACACCCACTCCCTCCCTGTCTATGCGTGCAAAAAAATAAAATAAAATAAAATGAATATTAAGGAAAAAAAAAAAAAAACTTTTTTGAGGTTCCAGGCTGACCTGGAATTCAGTCAGAAGTCTCAGAATGTCCTGAAACTCAGAGATCCTTTTACCACTAATTCCCAAGGGTTGGGACTAAAAGCATGCACCCTCTTCCCACCTTAAGAAAAAAAAATTTAAGGAGAGCCAAAACAAGCCTGACAAAAAGCTAAAAGATGTCACAAAAATAGTTTTGAAAATAAATGTTAGAAATTTAAAGATAATACATGGGGGGAAAAAAAGAGTATTCAAGTTTAAATTTATGCTAGGCATGTTGGCGCACACCTCAAATCCTAGCACTCTAAAAGCAGAAGTTGGAGGATCTGTGAGTTTGATGATAGCCTGGGGTAGAGATTTCAAAGGCAGCCTGGACCAGAGTGAAACCTTGGCTTTGGTAAAAAGCAAAACAAAAAGAACAATGAGACTAAAATTTTGAGGGAGAAATCTGTTTCAGGGTGCATTACTGTAGACACTACAGAAGCTCACTATTACTAAGAGGAAACTGAGTTGTGCTTCTGGAAATAACCACAGTATATCCATTGGTCACCAAACTAGATGTGCACAGAACCCAATCCTCAGTCTACTGCTGCCAGATCAGGTGAATATGTGTTTCTGTGTATCTGCCCGGGAAAAAACAAACAGAAGTAAACAGAGTAGGATGATACATCAGGAGGATCAGCGAAAACCACTGTGGGTGAGAAGACAGGAACCAAATAAAAAATATTTCTACATAAACACAACAATGAGAATCATTAACACTTGGTAACGTACTATACACTGTGTGGGAGGAAAAACCAGATATGAAAGCCGGGTGTGGTGGCGCACGCCTTTAATCCCAGCACTCGGGAGGCAGAGGTAGGAGGATCACTGTGAGTTTGAGGCCACCCTGGTACTACACAGTGAATTCCAGGTTAGCCTGCTTATTTGGGCTGGAGAGATGGCTTAGTGGTTAGGCGCTTGCCTGTGAAGCCTAAGGACCCTGGTTCGAGGCTCCATTCCCCAGGACCCACGTAAGCCAGATGCACAAGGAGGCGCATGCATCTGGAGTTCGTTTGCAGTGGCCAGAGACCCTGGGGTGCGCATTCTCTCTGTCTGTCGCTCTCAAGTAAATAAATAACAACAAAAAATTTAAAAAAAAGAAAAGAAAACCCAGATATGACTGTCATGTTTCAAGTGTAAATAGATAAGAGAACAGTTATAGATGGAAAGAAAAAAAAATCAAGACTTGGAACTTGCTTTGTGAAGGTTAGAAGACAAATTATAAGACAAGCAGATACAAGCAAGGTGAAACATCTTACAAACTAGTAAGACATGGGACTTGACCTTAGGTTCTGGCCCTTCATTCCACTGGGATGTGGCTCTATTATAATCCCTCTAAAACAAAACAAAACACCAACTTCATTCCCTCCAATAATCAATCTCTCCCTCTCTATTTCCCTTCCCTCTTCTCTGAGGCAGAATGGTCTAGAACTCACAGAAGTATGTCTTTAAAGGTTACACTGGGTCTCCATTCTGCTCTTCTCTCTGCTTCCTGGACATAAGGTAAAGATGCTCCTGTAACGCTCTGCCTCACACTGGGCCCAGAACATAGCACCAAACAACCACAGATGAAACCACCTGAACGGGGGAAGGGAGGGTAACTTGTTCTCCTTGAAAATATTTTTGTTAGACATTCTGTCAGTGACTTTCAGGACAATTAATGCACCTAAGGACTCACTAATTACAATTCATTATAGTTAGTGCTGATAAAAGGAGGAGGCTTGGAACACAGTTTCACAAAGAAAAGGGCAGCAACACAAAGACAGAATAGAAGCCACTGCTGGCGCGGCGTACACACTGAAGCGGCGGTGGGCGGGACGGGGGCAAGGCAGGTGTGCCATGCAAAGGTGCTGCAGCTCAGAGCGGAGGAGGCTCAGAGGTACTTAAGAAACAAGCAAGGCAAAAACACAGAACAAACGTGTGGGAGAAAAGAGAGAAGCATCTTCTTGTGTGGCGGCAGGAACTGAACCAAGGACCTAACACATACTAGGCATCAAAGTAAATCAACTAGTATGACTCAAAAATTCAGAACACATAAAGAACTGCACAGTTAAGAAAACGCCCATCCCTTTCCTATACCTCTCTTGACAACTCTCCTCAAAGAGCATCACTATTAGTTACTTTGTGTGTTCCCCTCTCCCCAAAATAGGGTCTCACTCTATCTCAGGTTGACCTGGAACCCACTGTGTAGTCCCACACTGGCCTCAAACTCAACTGCGATCCTCAGAACCTCCAACCCTCCCACCTCGGCCTACAGGGCGCTGGGATAAAGGCGTGGCCTTCAGGCATTTTTGATTACGCTTCCCACTCAGTGGACAGCTGCGCGTGTTCAGGAGTGGAGCCTGCTTAGAAGCAGTGCTGAGGGTGCATGTAGGGGTTGAGGAGTCTAGTCTACTGGACTCTTCAAAGCCAGGACATATTTACTGTTCTCTGTTTCAGATGTTTGAGGAGGTGAGCCACTTTCCTCGAAACTGCAAGCCTGAAATAAATCCTTTCCCCTCACAAGCCGCTTTAGGTTAGACACTTTGTCCCAGCAAGGTGAAGGGAACGGCTACAAACTCCACGTAAACAGCCAGAAGTTGTGGCAGACTGCTGGAGCCCCAGCACTAGGATCCCAAGATATGAGGCGGAGACAGGAAAGCTTCCTAGGTTTCAGTGAGCACAGCAAAACAGCAGCAGCAGAACAAGATCAAGAGAAACCTTGCTTCAAACAAGGTAAGCAGACAAGGGGGGTTTGAAAGTGTCCTCTGACCTCCATCCAAGCTGTATGGGCCACATACACCCATACTAACATATGAACACATACACGGGAATAGAAAGGGCAAATGAGATAGAGGGCAGAAATGAGGAAAAGGATGAAGAGGGGAAAGAGGGAGGGAGCAAGCAAGGGAGGAACATAAGAGAAAACAAATTTGTTTGACCCAAGTAAAAAGTCTGTCATGAACCAGGCCTGGTGGCGCACATCTTTAATCCCAGCACTGAGGAGGCAGAGATAGGAGGATCATCGTGAGTACAAGGCCACCTTGAGACTACAAAGTGAATTCCAGGTCAGCCTGAGCTACAGTGAGACCCGACCTCGGAAGGGCCCACCCTCCAAAAAAGTCTTATCAAAATTGCTACAATAGGTCAACAAAGAGAAACAGAAGGTATTAAGATTAACATATATTGGTGAAACAAAGCGTCAGTTATCCTGAATGTGGAATTTAATGTAACAGAAACATGCTCATGAAGTTCAGAGTACTGTGTGTGAACAAAATTCTACTTATCCATACCTGTGTCTGAATATCATCGCCTGTGACAATGTTTCCCACAGCCCGTAAAGCAGGAGAAACCACTTTATAATCATTATGCCTGCAACCGCAAAAAAGAAATGTTATAGCCAAGAGTTCCATCCATAGTCTCTCTCTCCTTTTTCTTTTTAAGGCCCACCAGCACAAGTTATGCAGATGAATCTCCACAGTGGGGGAGACTGCAGGGTCAGCACGCTCAGAGTGCAATGGATAAGCCTCACCCTGGGGAAACCACCTTTATGATCATGGGTCTCCCCTGCCAGGTGAGAATCAATCCTACTCTTTTCTTAAGAGCTAAAATCCAAAACAGGAATGTTCTGACAAGATTTTAGTACAGAAAGGTACCTTAGGATTATGGTTATTAACAGAAATCAACCATGATACATGGTTTAATACCCATTAATTTCTCTCTCTCTTTTGGTTTTTCAAGGTAGAGTCTCACTCTAGCCTAGGCTGACCTGGAATTCACTATGTAGTCTCAGGGTCATCTTGAACTCATGGCAATTCTCCTACCTCTGCCTCCTGAGTGCTGAGATTAAAGGCACGTTCCACCATGCCTGGCTGTTGCATTTTTTCGAGGAAGGGTCTCACTCTAGCCCAGGCTAACCTGGAATTCACCCTGTAGTCTCAGGGTGGCCTCAAACTCAAGGCGATCTTCCTACCTCTGCCGCCCGAGTGCTGATACTAAAGGCACACAACACCATGCCCAGTCTTTCCTTTACTTTTTAAGAGGGAAAAACATAACAAATAGCCATTCTTTCCTAGTATTTTTTCCCATAACTCTGGAGAACTTTAGATTCCATTTTTTTCCCTCCCACCTTTTAGCAGAGGCTTTATTATCCTCCTGCCTGGTCTTCTACGGTTACTCAGATTATGAAGAGGAATAGAAAATATTTTTACACAATGAAAAAGTCAATCTAATGTAAACAGAATGAAACATGTCAACAGTTGAACTTAAACATGAAAGAACTCACATCTCAAATACTCAACTCTACCACACCTGGAAAGCTGTCTCACTGACCAAAAAAAATTCCACAAGGCTTGTTTTATCTGTTTCAAGACAGAAATTAACTACTAATAAGTCATGATCCTTTAGCTTTCCTATAAAGGCCCTCTTCTCTCAGAAGGGTGAACACACTTAAAACTTTTAAGATTTGGGCTGGAGGGATGGCTCAATGGTTAAGCATTTGCCAGCAAAGCCAAAGGACTCAGGTTTGATTCCCCAGGACCCACATTAGCCAGTTGCACTAGGGGACACATGCGTCTGGAGTTTGTTTGCAGTGGACAGAGGGCCCAGTGCGCCCATTCTCCCCACCCCCGCCAAAAAAAAGAATAAATTTAAGAAATTACACACACACACACACATTTTTAAAGATTTGGTGCTCAAATTTGCAGCACATATACTAAAATTGGAATAATACACAAAAGCTAAGCAATGGCTCCTGTACAAGGACGACACGTAAATTTGTGAAGCATGCCATTATTTTAAAAAATTCATTTGATAATCTGTCAAATAAAGGATACAAAAGATTATTTCCATGTGGCTTGTAATTGTACCACTTCATTATAGCAGTCATTTTCTTGAAAGTATTAATTTAGTTTGATTAATATAGTCTCAAATTATTTATGCTGTGAGCAAATCTTTTACACTATCATCACTGGCCATTATAAATAGTAAAACAATATGCAAAATTCTAAATAAGAAAAATAAATAACCCTTTCATGGCAACAGGTTTTCTGATCTCCAGTGGCTAATTGAGTCATCCAGTGCAGGCTAGAATTAACAGAACAAAGTTTTCAAATATTTCTGCTGAAGGCCTGAGAACAGCAAATGAAGGAGGAGTTCTCAAATGACAAACGAAAAGGTGGCACATGCATCTGGAATTCAATTACAGTGGCTGAGGCCCTGGTGTACCAATTCTGTCTTGCATTAAAAAAGTCTAGTCTGTTGGGCTTGCCTAAAAAGCAAACAAATAAACAAAATAACATATATATTTGTTGGGTGTGGTGACACACACCTTTAATCCCAGCACTCAGGAGGTAGAGGCAGGAAGATCACCATGTAGTCTAAGGGCATCTGAGACTTCATATGAGTTCCAAGTCAGCCTGGGCTATAGCAAGACCTTACTTCGAAAAACCAAAAAAAGAAACTAGATGGAAATCAGATGTACTCTCTTAAAAGGTAACTTACATCAATAGCTCCACAAGCCTCCTGCATACTCCTGCATCGATGACTGCTTGGATCTTATCGTTGGGGCCATCTGATAGATAGGAAAGGGCCCAACAAGCATCAGCCAGTACATCGGTATCACTCACAAACAGCAACCAGGAAAGGACATTCAGGCAGGGAGAAACCTATAAAAGAAAAATGGCTATAAATTCAACAGAATCAAAAAAGAAAAGTGAGCGAGGTTCAGTGGTGCAAACCTTTAATCCCAGCACACTCAGAAGGTCAAACTGTACTAGAGTGTGACCCTACCTCCGAAAACCAAACAGGTTCAATTCCCCAGGACCCACATAAGCCAGATGCACAAGGTGGCACATGCATCTGGAGTTCATTTGCAGGGACTGGAGGCCCAGCAAGCCCATTCTCTCTCATCTATCTTTCTCTCTCTCAAAAAAAAAGAGCAAAGGCTCTAGGATTAATATGGAACTTTTGATGGATAATGAAACTGAAAGCAAACTATCAAAAGTCCACTCTCTGCAAACCAGTACAATTTCTAACTCTAAAAAAAAACTTTATTACAAAGTATCTTTCCAGGGTTGAGCCAACAGCTCAGCAGTTAAGGCGCTAGCCTGCAAAGCCTAATGCACACCCATTTGGAGTTTGTTTGCAGCAGCTGAAAGACCCTGGTGTACCCATTCTGTCTCTGTCTACTTGCAAATAAATAAATACAACTATCTTTCCATGAACATTGTAAGAGTATTTTTATCGGGGCATGGTGGTGCACACCTTTAATCCCAGAACTTGGGAGGCAAAAGTAGGAGGATCATGCTGGGCTATAGTGAGACCCTAACCTCAAAAACAAAACAAACTTGTAAACAAACAAACAAAAAAGGGCTGGAGAAATTGCTTAGTGGTTAAGTCACCTGCCTGCAAAACCTAAGAACCAATGTTTGAACTCTCTTCAGATCCCACATAGGCCAGATGCACAAAGGTGAGGCAAGCGCAAAGTTATACATGCCCAATAGGTGGCACATGTGGAGTTCAACTAGTAACTGAGGCCCTGGCATGACAATTCTCTCCCTCTTGCTTTCTCTTAAAAGAAAAAAAGTTTGCTTTTTTTTTCCCCTGCCAATTTCCCACAAGCATAGTGTTTACCTTTGCAAATTCTGGAGGTGGACTTTTCCCTCTACAGAGATTAGATAACGCCCATACTGCATTCCGTGTCATAGTCAAGCGATTTTGCTTTGAAAATAACCTGTAAGTATAATGTTCCAAAGGTAAATTAAATAAAATAATAGTTCTCTGATCACATAAGATAGATGCTAAATTAAGATTACTAAAGGAGACTTTTTTGTAGGACAATAATACATTACTAATTCCAAACAACTAATTCAGAATTTTTGTGTTGTAGTAAAATAGGTCACTTGCTTGCAGAAATAATTTAACAAGTTAACAAGAAAGGAAACCCAAATCAACTTTCAATGATAATATTTCCCATAGCTTTATTACTTTCAAAAACAAGAAAACGAAAAACTTACTGCAAAAGAGGGGGGAGGATATTGCAGTCTAATACATAGTCCCGGCACATGGTACTATCTCCAGCAATGTTGCCAAGAGCCCAGACTGCCTATGAAACAATTATTCATTAATGACAATTTTATAATTTAATTTATTCATAGTACCTTTTAAAATATGGTAGCATACCAAAGTAACACTTTATAAGCAATTTATGTCAATTATACCTCAATAAAACCATAAAAGAAAAAAAAAATCAAACTTATTTCATAGCAATTTGTCCTTACAGATTTGCTAAGGCTGGCAGTAATAAAAAACTTAAGTTTGCTATCTTTTTCTGAAATAGCAATGAATACTCCAATAGTAACACTAGAGATTAATACAAAGAGGGGCCAGGTGAACAAGGTGGCACATGCATCTAGAGTTCATTTGCAGTGGCTAGACATCCTGGCATACCCATATTTTCCTCCCCCCCTCAGCCTCTTTCTCTCAAATAGTAAAATACTTCTATAAAATACAAGGAAACACACACACACACATATATATACACATACATACATGCACCCAGAGTTATAAAAGTACAGCTAGTGGCTAGAGAAATGGCTCAGCTGTTAGGGTACTTGACTGCAAAGCCTTAGGTTCAATTCCCCAGTACTATGAAGCCAGTAAGCACAAAGTGGCACATGCATCTGGAGTTTTGTTTAGAGGCTATAAATCCTGGCACACGCTCTCTCCTCCCTCCCTCCCTCCTTGAAAATAATTTAAAAATAAAGAATAAATAAAAATATAGCTATAAGGTCAGGTGTGGTGGTGTACACCTTTAATCCCAACACTAAGGAGGCAGTTAGAAAGATCCCTGTAAATTTGAGGCCTGTCTGCAACTATAGAGTTTTCTAGGACAGCCTGGGCTAGAGTTATACTCTACCTCAATAAAAAAAGAGAAAGGAAGAAGGAAGGGAGGGAGGTAAAGAGAAAAGAGATAAAGAGAAAGAATACTTATGTAAGGTAAGAACTGAAGGACTGGGCTGGAGAGATAGCTCTGCAGTTAAGGTGATTGCTTGCAGAGCCTAACAGCCTGGGTTCAATTCCCCAGTGCCTATGTATGGTAGTTTGAGTACATGGCCCCCAATATATTCAGTGTTTTATTAGTTTGTAGTTTGGATCTGCAGCCACCTGGCTGGAGGAGGGTTGCAGGGCAAATGGTGTGGTAGTGGGTTTGAAATTCCAATCTAAAGATACACAAAGTGTACCTTAGTTTCACCTGGACTTCATGAAGTGTGCTGAGTGATATCACTTGTAGCTTCTCTCTCTGTTTGGACCTGTGAAAGCAGGGCCAGCTTCTTCTGCCATTATGGAACTTCCCCTAGATCTGTAAGCTTCAATAAATCCCTTATTCCATAACTGTGTCTGGTCTGGAAATTCATCTAAGCTGTCTGCCACAGCATGTAAAGCAAGGTGCACAATGTCACATGCATACATCTGCAATTCCTTTGCAGTAACAAGAGACCTGGTATGCCTGTTCTTTCTCTCTCTCTCTGATTACAAATATATTAATAAGAGGCAGATGAAAGAAAGAAAGTTTTTTTGAAAATGTAGCACTCCAGGGCTGGGAGGAAAAAATAAACTGTAAGTGGCTGTGGGGACTAGAGAGATGGCTCAGGGGTTCAGGCACTTGCCTAAAAAGCCTAAGGACCAAGGTTCAGCTCCTCAGTACCCACATAATGCCAGATGCACAAGGTGGTACATGCGTCTGGAGTAAATGTGCAGTGGCTAGACACTCAGGCCTACCCATTTTCAAAAAGAAAAAAAAATTAAATGCCTACAAGGAACTGTGACTAAATAAATGAATTATTTCATTAAACCTTTTTCTGTTTTGGTTAAATTTATACTTCTAACACCTGAGACAAGCTATGGATTATAAAATTCCCATGTTTAAAACTCAGGTTCCAAATATGACTGAAGAAGAAATTTCATCTGCTTCTCGTTATTTATGGTAATTTTTTACCTGTTCCTGGACATCTTCAAACTCTGAGCTGAGCAACTCTATGAAGATGGGTACTGCTCCTGCCTGAATTACAATCCGGGTCTGAAGAGAATTTCCTGAAGCAATATTTGTCAGTACCCAAGCTGATTCAAACTATGAAAATAAAAACAATTTTCATTATTTTACTAGAATTGAAAGGTTTACTTATAATAATAAAGTTTTCTGCATATAAGGAAGTACCTAAGATCAATATTTGCTTATCAGCCAAACACCATATTAATTTTAAAAGAATTCTCGGAAGAAATTCCCCATCCTTGAGGAATATTCAGTGTCTAAGACTTCAGACAAGGTAGAATGAACATGAATCCATTAAAAAAAAAAAGTGTTCCATAATCTGGGATATAATGATTTAAATGAAAAGAACCATTAAAAAAAGAGCCAATGTATATAACATGGTACCGTACCATATTAATGAAGACTGAACAAGAATAAATGAATTAACTTATTATTATTGCACAGATATTCTCTGGACAGAAAGTACCACTATTTATGTAGGGGTCCAGATAACTGGGAAATGATAAAGAATTACTTCCAGGTTGGAGAGATTGCTGTTAAGCATCTGCCTGTGAAGCCTAAGGACCCCGGTTTGAGGCTCAATTCCCCAGGACCCACGTCAGCCAGATGCACAAAGGGGCGCACGCGTCTGGAGTTCATCTGTAGTGACTAAAGGCTCTGGCACACCCATTCTCTCCCCCGCCCCCCGTGTCACTCTCAAATAAATAAACGAAAAGTTAAAAAAGAATATTTTCAATGGACAATCCATGTTCCTTTGGCCTTGTATAATGTCCATGACCTATTTCTAAGAATACAATAATTTTTAAGGGACTAACAAAATGAATAGAGGATGTTAGTATAAAACATATACAATGTAGTATCAATGAAAAGGAAACAACTATTTTAAGTATTAAATGAGCCAAAATAAATTAAGTCATATAAGAGCAGCTAATAATGAACGGCTAGGAGGCAAACTAAGGTCCTTTTAAAGATAAGTTTTTGGGGCTGGAGAGATGGTTTAGCAGTTAAGGCTCATGCCTGCGAAGCCTAAGGACCAAGGTTCAAGTCTTCAGGTCTCATGTAAGCCAGATGCACATGGTTGTGCATGTATCTGGAGTTCGTTTGCAATGGGCTAGAGGCCCTGGCACACCCATTCTCTCTATCTCTAATAAATAAATTAAAAAAAATAAATCAAGAAAAAAAAAACTTTAAAAGATAAGCTTTTTGAATGCTCTGTCAAAAAAAGGGAGGAATCCTAAACTTAGGTGTTCTGGATGCTAGGTTCCCCAGCTGATGGCAATTGGAAATTAATGCTTCCTGGAGGTAGTGTATTGTTCAGGGTGAGCTTATGGGTGTTATATCCAGTTTCACCATGCCAGTGTTTGGCACAATCTCCTGTTTCTATGGTCCTCCTTATGTTGGTCAGGGGGTGATGTCCACCTTCTGCTCGTGCCATTGTTTTCCCCTGCTATCATGGAGCTTCCCCTCGAGCCTGTAAGCCAAAATAAACCTCTTTTGCCCACAAAAAAAAAAAAGGGGGGGGAGGAAAGGGCTGGAGAGATGGCTTAGCGGTTAAGTGCTTGCCTGTGAAGCCTAAGGACCCCAGTTCGAGGCTCGCTTCCCCAGGTCCCACGTTAGCCAGATGCACAAGGGGGCGCATGCGTCTGGAGTTCGTTTGCAGAGGCTGGAAGCCCTGGCGCGCCCATTCTCTCTCTCTCCCTCTATCTGTCTTTCTCTCTGTGTCTGTCGCTCTCAAATAAGTAAATAATTTTTTTAAAAAAAGGGAGGAAACAAAGAAAAGGTTAATTGAAGAAAGGCTGAGCAGGCACTGCAGCAGTAATAGACTATATGAAGAAAATTACAGCAAACAAAAAAATAGGGCATGTTACTAATTATTAACAGGAACCTTTTCTTTTTTTTTCATTCATTTATTTGAGAACGACAGAGAAAGAGGCAGAGAGAGAGAGAAAATGGCCACCCCAGGGCCTCCAGTCACTGCAAACAAACTCCAGACGCGAGTGCCCCCTTGTGCATCTGGCTAATGTGGGACCTGAGGAGTTGAGCCTCGAACTGGTGTCCTTAGGCTTCACAAGCAAGCTCTTAACCACTAAGCTATCTCCCCAGCCCAACAGGAACCTTTTCTTTAGCTTAATATTGAGAAATCCAAGAATAAAAGCTTATGTTCCATTTAGTCAAGAGTTCTTAGCTAACGTTTAGGTTAACTCCTTCTCCCATTCTGTCATTTCATTATCCTTTAATGAAGCACATACAAAGGGGTGTTGGGGGGAGAGTGACTATAACATTTTGACCATCAAAAAATGTACTTGAAGTCTTGACAATGTGGATAAAAATAATCTAGATAATACTTATGCCATTGTTTGCAACCTAGCTTAACAGTGAAAATTTTTATCCATTATCAACCCAGAAGTGCAATATGTAAGTGCAGAGGTTAGAAGAGCTCAACATCATGCAATCCCCAATACATATTTGTGATTTTTTACATGGCAAATATTATAGAAAAACTAAGCCAACCACCATTGGGGTAGAGAAACATAAAAAAAAAAAATGAGCAATCTGATCAGCACAAGTCAAAGCTGTATGAAAGGCAGCAAATTCACAGGAGAAAACCAACAAGGTGAAGCTGAGAGAAGCCCATAACGAAGGGTGACAGAGACAGGTGTAACTGTTTGCCAGGGTACCTGGAGGTCACAGCACTGGAGAGTGCCAAATGACGAGCACCACAGACGAGAGAGACTTTCACCTGACACTACAGAGGTCAAGACAGAAGAAGTGAAACGGTGTGAGCACTATTTGGAGCTAGGTGTGGTGTAGAGATAAGGGGACTGCTGTGAGTTTGACGCCAGCCTGGGGTTACAGCGTGAGCTCCAAATCAAACTGGATGGAAGTGAGACCCTGCCTTGAAAAACATCTAAAAGAAAAATAAGTATTTTGAATGAAAAAGTCATGTAAGGATACATAAGCAAGAGAAAAGGATAGTAGTGAGTTTTCACAGTAACCTGAATAAAGAATTACAGTGATAGTAGGGGAAAAACTTTTGAACAGTAAATGGTGCCAGTGTTCAAAATGCTGGCTGACAGTAAGTTGAAAAGGAGACATAAAGGGTGGAGAAAGGAAGGGAGGAGGGTACTGAATAGGTTGATATTGTATATATGTAAGTACAATGATTGTGATGGGGAGGTAGTATGATGGAGAATGGAATTTCAAAGGGAAAGTGTGGGGGTGGGGAGGGAGGGAATTACCATGGGATATATTTTATAATCATGGAAAATGTTAATAAAAATTAAAAAAAAAAAATGCTGGCTGAGTTTATCACAAAAGGTCTCAGAGAAAATGACAGCAGACTACAGAGTCTACTCAAATGAAGAAAATAGAGAAACAGAACAATAATAACTAGAAAAGTTAGTAACTGCTTAACATGGGAAAGGAAAAATTAGAAGCTAATATACTTTAGCCAAAACTTAATGTGCGAGGGCTGTTTATCACCAAGAACTGAGTATCATCATGATGACACGCTATAAAATGAAAACACTAAAACCAAGGCGGACATGGTGGAGCATGCCTTTAATCCCAGCATGTAGGAGGATCAGTGTGAATTCAAGGCCAACCTGAAGCTACATAGTGAATTCCAGGTCAGCCTGGCCTACAGCAAGACCCTACCTCAAAAACAAACAAACAAAAAAGAACTAAAATCAAAATGTAGTTTTGAAATTGTCAGGGAGAGAAGCAAGGAGAGCACCTCTGAAGGCACAACCCTAACTATGCATTAGTAAACACTGGAATACAAAAACATGAAGGCACCAATTACTTCAGCGACATTCATCAAGCTTCATGTGAGCGAGGCTACTCTGTTTTAGCGGGAATAAGAAAAACAGAATTTCAAGTTCGGTGTGGTGGTGCACGCCTTTAACCCCAGCACTCAGAAGGCAGAGGTAGGAGGATTGCTGTGAGTTCGAGGCCAGCCTGACACTACATAGTGAATTCCAGGTCAGCCTGGGCTAGAGTGAGACTCTTCCTCAAAAAAGCCAAAACCAAAATAAAAAAAAAACAGAATTTTGGGCTTAGTGGTTAAGGCGTGTGCCTGCAATGCCTAAGAACCCTGGTTTGATTCCCCAGGACCCACGTAAGCCAGATGCACAAGGGGGCGCACACGTCTGGAGTTTGTTTGCAGTGGCGAGGACCTGGCACGCCCATTCTCTCTCTCTCTGCCTCTTTCGCTACCTCTTGTCTCTCAAATAAATACATGAAATATTTAAAAAATAAAAAGCCGAATCTCCCTCATTACCGTAGGGCTCTGCTAAAGCTGGACAAGGCCGCTACTGCGCGTGTTCAGCGCGCTGCCACATTCTTTACAAGCGGCGCTCTGCTGCCTTGCTTTCCTTCGTCAGTCTACACTGCGAGCTACACTTCCCTAACAGTCATAGCCTGCTCTTTCTTGTTTCAGCCCTGGGGACTACTCGAGAATACTAGAAAAAATTATGAGATTACAATGTCCAGAAATGATGGTGACACAAAAAAAGATACAGAACTAAGCAATTAACTTAAGGGATCATGTAAATTAAAAGAAAAAAATAACCACTTGGGAGAAGGGAGGAAAGTAACGTAAGAAATGTTAACACCACAGGTATCTAACAATGGCCAGAGAAACTACAACTTTCTCGTCATGCCTCCTCCTTGGTTAAAACGACTGCACTCCTCACTGTCCCAACAAGGCACCGTGGGAACAACCTCTCACGCAGCTGCGCTGCTTACACGTGGTCACTCCACTCAGTTTTTACTGTCTCAAACTTGCTAGAAATAAGGCTACGGCTAAACTGCACCATTTCCTATAGCTCCCCTTTTCTGAGGCTCTACCTTCTGGCGCTCAGTTCCTTGATAAGGAAAATGAGAATGCAAAGCTGAAGTACTTCTGACCTCCTATCAAGTTTCCCACTCCAGGTTGAGGTACGCCTGGGTTCCCTTTCTCCATTTGGATCAGGACTCTGTTGCTGGCCACTTTGCCGGTTCCACTCTGGTTCCTAGCAAATGCCAGGCTCACCTGGAGAGCAAGTAAAAAAAAAAAAAAAAAAAAGGCTCACATCAGAAAAATAAACCCAGATATCAAACTCTGCAGAGAACAGTGCCTGCTTCATCTGAGCAACCTTTCAGGAAAAGCAGAGATTAATGACGATCAGAAAAGGGAGAGGAGGAGGAAGGTTTACTGCAGTTTATCACATTATGCTTTTACAGGGGACAAGAAAGACAAGAAAAGGAAAAACTAAGCCAGATATCTGTCTAATGTTTAGAAGCAGGAAATAATGTGTTATTTCTATTATTATAATTTTTAATTTAAAAGTTGTGAATACAACATCTTAGCACTGCAAAGACAGTGTAAGATGCTGGACCTGTACTCAATGAACCAAACAAAATAGGCCCTGAGAACATAACTTAAAAGAAGACTGGTCTCATGCCAAGTATGGTACTAAGCTTGAGAAATGCTCTTCACTAAGCAGGCATTTTTACCCTTATTTGAGATATCTCACTAATGTGTGAAGATAAACAGGTAATGCTGAGATTCTCACTAGAAATTTCTTCTTAGTACCATACAGCATTGAGTCTCTCCAGAACAAAAATGTCAAAAGCCCTATTCCAAAGCAGCTTTGTTCTTATCTCCAGTAAGCAGGTGGGTATACCTGAGCTACATTATTTTCTGGTGCTCTCCAAAAACACAAAGGAAGGAATGTCCTCCAGCTTCCCAGAGCACACGTAAGAATCTGATGACATAGCAGAGCCATAAGTCTCCTGGCTGCTATGGTCTGCCTAAGTAGACATCAGGGTATTCATTACTTTCTCAGTTATAAAACAGCTAAGGTGAAAAAAATACAAAGTGGTCCCTTCCAGCGGAATTATTTTTTAGTCTTTCAGCCTAATTATTAATTTGGACAAGGGTGGAATCTGAAAATTTAGATAAAATCAAATTAGTCATTTTTGAAGGCTTTCATCTTCAGATGTACTAAGATCTAGGCCCTAACAGAGCACTGAATCAAAAAAGGACACAGAATTAACAAGTGTCAGCCAGGAATGGGCACTGTATAAGAAAATACTGTACTCATAGAGCACAGGAGCATACAAAGACAGGGAGAAAACTCAATTCTGTGACCTTTCCCCCTTAATAAAGGCTTCTTTCATTAGTGCATTAGGGAGTGGATGCCTGTGATCACCTAGTAAATCCTGCTGGATCCAGGGTGCAATCAGGTTCTCTTCACTACATTGGTTCCCAGATACTGGTCAGCAAGAGCAACCCTTTTCTTCATCATGAACAATGGTAATTGTCCCTCCCTCCCTTTTCCTACAAAGCATTTCAAATGATAAACTGCAGTAAGGCTCCTTATTTGGTCCCTCTGGTCTCTTGGTAGACTGCTTATGGGCTCAGGCTCTGTTCTCTGCAGTGTTAGTTGTCTGGATTTCCTTTTTTTTTCCCCCCTCTGAAAATGTCTTGCTTTCCTTGCTCAAGTTTTTTTTTTTTTTTTTTCCCTCTTCCAGGTTTGGTCATTCTGGACATACAATGGGGACCAGAATTACAATCCAGGACGCGGCCAGCAAAACAGAATCTTAATTCAAATAAACACAGGGATTGGTAAATTGTCAAGCTGGAGAAGAAAAATTGATGGGAAAGCAAAGTACTCTACCTTTTCTGGATTTCTTGCTTTTCCTCTGGAAGAAACTCATCACCGCAATATAGATGTGTAAGAAAGAAAAAGATGGGTAGGAGCAAAGGAGAGAAAAATATCAAGACAAAGAAGAAAGACTTACAAATAATCTACAATGACCTGGACAGTAAGGAGCCTAGGGGCAGGCATTATCATTGATAAAAATCCCCTGTCCTTACATGACACAAGCTTAAAGAAAGAATAAACAAAGGGGAGTTAATGTGTAATTCGCAAATAATCCCATCTCATGATCTACTTGTGATCTAACCAAACTCTACAGTTGCAGGGTATCGCAAAAAGGTCTGAACAGAGGTATTTGTTAGAGATTCAGATACTAAATTAGTTTGGTACATGGAAGTATAGCTACTGAAAAATATTAATATTAGTAAAAATCCAACTTAATTCAGAAAAAAAGTATTTGAAGAAAAAGTATTTGAAGCATGTTAGTCAGTTGGCAATGGGCTTACTGAGCTATTTATCCTATCCAGGCTATAATCTTTATTTACTTTTAAATTCCCTATGTAGTAAAACACTAAACTGAAAGCACATAGATTCCTGAGTTATCCTCATCAGCTTTTTTTGTTGTTGTTGTTTTTGAGGTAGGGTCTCACTCTAGCCAGGCTGACCTGGAATTCACTATGTAGTCTCAGGCTGGCCTCCAAGTCACAGCAATCCTATCTTGGCCTCCTGAGTGCTAAAATTAAAGGCATACACCACCACATCCGGACTCATCAACTGTATTGAGATCAAAGAATCACTCAGTAACTGATCTGGCCCATGTTACAGCCTTCTGAGAAAGCCAACAAGTGCAATAACTCCTTAAAAGAACTGCACTTTGCCGGGCGCACACCTTATCCCAGCACTTGGGAAGCTGAGATAGAAGTTGAGGCCACCCTGAGATTAAATAGTGAATTCTAAGACATCCTAAGCTAGAGTGAGACACTATCTCGAAAACAAATAAGCCAACAAAAATAATTAATTTTCTTAAACACTGTACTCAGCCCACATAAACATCCATTTAGAACAATTCTGTTAGTATAACATTTTTCTATTAGGTATTACCTACAATAATCATAAAAAGCTTTAAATGATTCATGACATAATTTTGGAGAGTATAAGCAAGGTCTGTATGTTAACAAAGTTATGAAACAGCTTACAAGATAGGTGGAAGAATATCATTAAGAACAAAAATACCTTTATCTAAATGAAGTAAGTAAATTCATATATACAAAACTTTCAAAGAAGTAAATTATGAGTCAAGCAATAGAAATTTCCGTACCTGCAGAGTACAATTCTCTTTGCGTTTGAGGAACTCCACAAACCTGGCCACAACTCCTGGTGTGCTGATTACTTCATCAATAGGAGGATTAGGTTCTGTTTTCCACATAAAATGAAAGAAAAAATTTGTTTTATTTTGGAGGTAAACACTTTATCACAATTACTTCATAATAACCTTCCCTTAATCAGCTTTCACACTGAAAATCTATACCTCCCCCGAATAAGGTTTGAGTTTGGCTTTTTTGAGAACAGTTTGAAATATTTCACACTAAGATGAGGTGGTTTGAATGCAAATATATGTCCCACATAATCTGAGGTATTTTTGATTAAGCTTCCATTTAAAAAAAAATTTATTTGTGTGTGAGAGAGACAGAATGGGCATGCCAAGGCCTATAGCTACTGCAAACAAACTCCACACCACCTTGTAAATCTGGCTTGTGGGGCTACTGGGGAATCCAACCTAGGTCCTTGGACTTCGCAGACAAGCACTCTAACTGCTAAGCCATCTCTCCAGCCGTAGGCTTCCTTATGTCTTGAGCAGCCTACTGGAGGAGGTATCACTGGGGACAGATCTTTAGTCCAGCCCAAAGGTGTGCAGAGAGCAGGTTTTGAGCTCTGATTTTTGGTGTTTGCTGGTTGTTTGGTGATGTCTCTCTGCTATGGATCTATGGAAGTGTGCCACCTTCTTCCACCATGATGAAGCCTCCCCTGAATTGTCAGCCTGAAATGAACCCCTTCCTCCCAGAAGCTGCTTCTGGTCAGGTGTTCATCCCAGCAACAAGAAAGTAACTACAGTATGAAAATATTGTATGTTTATAAAAATATTTAATATGAAAATAAAGGGCAGAATTCCTCAGGGTAGGCTGTGTGTCTGTGTGTATGACTATATCTGGGACGTGAGTAAATAATGCTACCATTACTGAATTACACCTCCAGCCCGATAAGTTTTAAAATGAAAACTACTAGCCTGGTGTGGTGGTGCACGCCTTTTAAGCCCAGCACTCTGAAGGCAGAGGTCTGAGATAGGAGGATCACCTTGAGTTTGGGGCCACCCTGATGCTACATAATGAATTCCAGGTCAGCGTGGGATAGAGTGAGACCCTACATGGAAAAAAAAAAAAAAAAGAACCCACGACCTCTGATTAGAAAACTGAGAAAGAGGGGTAAAATATCCAAAGACAACCATTATTAGTACTTTATTCTGGCCAAATTTTCAGTACAGGAGCATTCAGTCTGTCTGCTATAGCCTATATATACTGCCTAGAGAAACTGAATTGCAGAATTTAATACCATGTGGTAATAATAAGATGCCAGAAAAAATTTGAAGATTTACTTCTCAAATTAACATAATTCTTTTAAGATTTTATAATGTTCTTTCAATAAGTGCTTATTTGGTGAGTACAGTAAGTGTTAGATAATCAGAGTAATAATTTTGGTAGAGATTTGGGCTATACAGTCCCAGGTGAGCCTAAAGTGAGACCTTGTTTAAAAAAAAAAAACACATCAAAAGTGGTTCAGGTTGCTTAGAAAGCCACACTTACGAGAAAATCATTAGGCTCAGCTTGCTGAAAAGGGACAATGAACACAGAATAGTAAGTTCTCATGCAACAGACAATTTTTGTGGTATGGTGGTATTTATTCCAGTAAACTTCAAGAAATATATAAATATTTTTATTTTACTCTTCCATCTCTTCATGGTGCCTGTGTAATGTTCAGTTGTCTTTACTTCTCTCCCGTTTTTTTTTAAATTAATTTATGTATTTATTTTTATTTATTTGACAGACAGAGAGAGAAGAGGAGAATGGGTTCACCAGGGCCTCCAGCCACTGCAAACTAACTCCAGATGCATGCACCCTCTTGTACATCTGGCTAACGTGGGTCCTGGGGAATCAAACCAGGGTCCTTCGACTTTGCAGGCAAACTCCTTAACTGCTAAGCCATTCCTCCAGCCCTATTTTTAAATTTTATTTATTTGAGAGAGACAGAATGAGTGTGCTATGGCTTCCAGCCATACAAACAAATTCCAGATACACGTACCACCTTGTGCATCTTACTTACACAGGTCCTGAGTAATCGAACCTGGGTCCTTTGACTTTGCAGGCAAGTGCCTTAACTGCTAAGCCATTCCTCCAGCCCAGGAAATATTTTTTTCTTTCCAACCACCAATATTAGCTGGGCCAGACATGGTAGCCCACAGTTTTAATCTCAGCACTTGGGAGGCAGAGATAGAAGGATAGCTGTGAGTTTGAGGTCACCTTGGGACTACATAGTGAGTTTCGTTCAGAGTGGGCTAGAGCAAGACCCTATGTGAAAAAATAAACAAACAAATAAATAAATGATGGCTGCTCTTTCAAGCAAGTTTTTGGAATTTCTCCATATCAATCACACTATAAGGTCTCTTTCTTATATATTGTGTTACTTATTTCAGAGAGACAAAGTGACCAAGTACAGGTGTGCCAAGGATTCTTGTAACTGCAAAAAGAACTCCAGATGCATGCACCACTTTTGGCATTTGGCTTTAGGTAGATATTGAGGTACTGAACCTAGGCTGGCCGACTTTGCCTGTAAGTATCATTAACTGCTGAGCCATCTCCCTAGCCCACATAAGGTTCCTTATATGAAAGCCCACAAAATATTGTGCCTTTCTGGTCATGGTAAGATTCCATAAATAAAACAGAAAATAAAAGGGTAGTGCTCACAACTACACAAGCCTGCAAAATTCACTTTTTGTTATTGTTGTTGTTCACTCTAGGCTGATCTGGAATTCACTATATAATTTCAGGGTGGCCTCAAACTCACAGCGATCCTCCTACCTCTGCCTCCCAAGTGCACAAATTAAAGGCGTGTGATACCACACCCAGCTAATTCACATTTTAGACTAGTAAAACACACTCCACAAATTACTCGAAGGTATTTTAAAAAGAAAAAAGATTACGGGCTGGAGAGATGGCTTAGTGTTTAAGGCGTTTGCCTGCAAAGCCAAAGGACCCAGGCTTGACTCCCCAGTACCCATGTAAGCCAGATGCACAAGGTGGTACAAGCATCTGGAGTTTGTTTGCAGCAGCTAGAGGTCTGGGTGGGCCCATCTCTATCCTCCAAACCCCCATCTGCCTCTCTCTTTCCTCACTCAAGTAAATAAATTAAGTTATATATTTTAAAGATTATGGAAAAGAAATAGTTCATGCAGAAATAATAAACTCAATGTATTCAGAACTTACCTTTTGAAAGCAATTTTCTGAATTTCTGTGTTGCAGAAAGCTGTTGTTCTGGACTATTGGAAAATATCATTTCAATCATGTCAGAAGTAATGACACCACCCTGAATCAAACAAAAATAAAACAGAACACAGTATTAGCCTTAACTTAGAGAAAAGCAAAGATAGCAAGTATGTCCACATTTTAATGATAGATCTTCAAAAGTTTGCCGGGCGTGGTGGCGCACGCCTTTAATCCCAGCACTCGGGAGGCAGAGGTAGGAGGATCGCCGTGAGTTCAAGGCCACCCTGAGACTACAGAGTTAATTCCAGGTCAGCCTGGACCAGAGTGAGACCCTACCTCGAAAAACCAAAAAAATAAATAAATAAATAAAAAAATAAAAGTTTAGGTGTGTGCATTTGTGTGTGCATGTGGAAGTCATGGACCTCCAAATTCCATAATTAATAATTACATATTAATATTTCTTTCTTTCTTTCTTTCTTTTTTTTTTTTTTTGGAAGCAGGGTCTCACTCTAGCCCTAGGACGACCCGGAACTCTCTCAGTAATCAAGGCTCTCCTGGAGCTCATGGTGATCCTCCTACCTAAACCTCAAGAGTGCTACAATCAAAGACCTGTGTGACAATGACAGGCAGTTCCTTCTTTTGAGACAGGACTGGTGATGGCTCCTTTTCTTGAGACAGTCTTCATGCCAGACTAGCTGGCCCCACGACCTTCAAAATGATTCCCACGTAAAATTGGACATAGTGGCACATGCGTCCATGATCCCACATTCCAGACCACTTATTTGTTTTTACTTTATTTTACTTGATACAAGAAAACTGCGCACATTAGTAATGTACCACCAACATTTCTTTTTTTGTTGTTTTTTCAAGGTAGGGTCTCACTCTAGCTCAGGCTGACCTGGAATTCACTAGTCTGAGGGTGGCCTCAAACTCACAGCAGTCTTCCTAAAGTCCCAAAGTAGATGCCCAACTAACAATTGCTAAAGATATAGATGGTGATCCTAGCATAAATCACAGATTACAGCCACATTCAATCCAATAGCTGAATCCTTATTTTCTTGCTGTCTTTTCAGTTTCTCACTATCTTCTTACTTTATTAGAACTGCTTCTATTTCCAGGTATCTGCTTGCAAAGCCTGCGAGCCGGGGTTCAATTTCCCAGCAGCCCATGTAAAACTGGACAGGTATCAGCAGTAGCAAGAAACCAAGTGTATACACAAACGCGTGCATGCACGCATGCATGCACACACACAAACAGAACTTTATTTCCAAGTTATCACTATCATTCATCACAAGGAAATTAATATTCTACATTAAGGCCAGGCGTGGTGTCACACATATTTAATCCCACACTGGGGAGGCAAAGGTAGGATCGCCATGAGTTCCAGGCCACCCTGAGACTACATAGTGAATTCCAGGTCAGCCTGCGCTACAGCGAGACCCTACACTGAAAAAGAAAAATGCAAAAAAAAAAAAACCCAAAAAGATCCTACATTAAGAAAGGTTACAGTTAGGCTGGAGAGATGGCTTAGCCATTAAGGCAGTTGCCTACAATGCCAAAGGACCCCTAGCAAGGGCTCAATTCCCCAAGACCCACGTAAACCAGATGCACAAGGTGGCACATGTCTGGAGTTCATTTACAACAGCTAGAGGTCCATTCATTCTCTCTCTGTGTCTTTCTTTCTCTCTCAAATCAATCAATAAAGAGAAAGGTTACAGTCAATGAGATAGATTGTGGCTGGAGAAATGGCTTAGCAGTTAATGACCTTGCCTACAGAGCCTAATAACCCAAATTTGATTCCCCAGGACCCACATAAAAGGCAAGCGCACAAAGTAGCTCATGTAGCGGGAGTCCACCTGCAGCAGCTGAAGGCCCTGCTCAGCCCATGCTGCCTGTCTCTCTTCCACGCAACATTTTCAACACTACAAAGCTAACTCCTCAATGAACAAAGGTATCTAAGCGACGTCTATAAATGTCTATACACACACACACACACACACACACACACACACACACACAACACACAAACAGATGCACCCCCCATGTGTACATGCTAGTAAATGTACTAGTGCAAATGATAAGCAACTTTTCTTCTTTCCTCTCAAGTCCTCTATCATATACGCTATACAGGTTCATATCATGGCATTTACATTGCAGGAATCAATAAGAGGATTAAATATCCAAGGATGCCTGCACCCTCTCCTAGGGAAAGAGCTGTTTAAATTTTATTTATATGTAGGCAAGCTGTGACATTTTAGGTGAAGGCACAATTTTGTTGTCTTTGAGACTGAGTATGGAATAAGATATATATGGATGCCTCACAGACAAGGAGTAGATTGTCGTCCGACACTACATGGAATCAGTGCATTTGAGTTAAAATATGAGTTGACTTAATTCTTGAGAGCAAAGGCCAGTGTCCTGGATAGAAGAAAAGGGAATTCAGCCTTCAGACTACAATATCAACCTATACCAGATTATATTGCCAACTTTTCCTACCCACTACACTAGAGCCAGCACCCTGAAAATCCCCACTCTCATCGGTTCTGTTTCTCTAAAGACTTTTATTTATTTGCAAGCGGGGGGGGGGGGGGGGGGGAGGAGAGAAGACAGACAGACAGACAGACAGAGAATAAGCACACCTGGGTCTCTAGCCACTGCAAACTAACTCCAGATACTTGTGCATCTGGCTTACTTAGGTCCTAGGGAACTGAACCTGGGTCCTTTGGCTTTGCAGGCAAATGCCTTAACGACTAAGCCATCTCTCCAGCCCCTCTATATGTGACTAGTAGTCCACAAAGCCAGGCCTGGTGGCTTTTCTATCTCATTTTCCCACCTTATTAAGATAGTACATATTCCAAATAGTGATTGGCATTGAGCTTACTCCATGGTATGGGTACAATTTGAATTTGTTTTATGACAGAAGGCAGTATTACAATCCGCACTTTTTCATCCCTTAAATTTAGTTATTTCAAATTTCTTATTTATATTTATTTGAAGGTTTGATTTTTGCACAACAGAAGATGTAACTGGGCTAGTGTATCACTACCCAGTCTTCAGTGGCAAACTCGAGCACAGTTATCTCATGGACAACTAAGCTCCTCTTTATTCAGAGTTCCTTCATCTTAGTGACTAAATCACTTCTTCCTAGTTTCCATCCCTACCAACTAACAAGAGGGAACTTAAACTCCTCACTATTTCTAAATCCATTCCTATCTGCTCCCAAGAAGTGTTTATCAGAACGCGGAGCTTGAACTCTCTATCATGGAACCCACAGTTCTAAGTTTAGCAAGAATGTCAATTTTCCAGGTGTGGTGGTATAAGCCTTTAATCGCAGCACTCAGGAGGCTGAGGTAGGAGGATTGCAATGAGTTCCAGGCCAACCTGAGACTATATAGTAAGTTCCAGGTCAGCCTGGGCTACAGTGACATCATACCTTGACCCCTCCACCCCTCCCCAAAAAAACAGCTACAAAATTCAGTGCATCATATGCCACCCTCTACACAGGAAAAGGAGGGGGAAACATTTTCATAAATGCATATAATCAACTTAAACTATGTTATAATTAGAATACATGAGAAATCCAAGCATATCAGTTCCACTTAAATAAAGCATAACTTTTGTATCAATACATATATTCTTTATAAGACATTGTACAAAGGACCAGGCAGGCCTCTTACTTGTTACCCTCCTAGTTCTGACTGCCTAGTACAGGGATTACAGGCATGCACTACCAACCAGGGCCAGCAACCCTAATCCACTCTGCCCAGTGGCACATGCCCTTAATCCCAGCACTTGGGAGGAAGATGTATGAGGACTGCCATAGCTTCAAGGCTACCCTTGGAGCTACAGAGTGAGTTCAAGGTCACCCTGGGCTACAGTGACACCCTGCCTCGAGAAAAAAGAAAAACTGGGGTGGTGGGAAATGACAAGAAAGCATTCCATTCTCTTATATTTTCACCAACACACCAGAAAAAAGCTCTTTTTACTATCTCACTTACTGGTGCCATCTCCATGTTATTAGTCTGGGCTTCGTGAAAGCCCCCATCTGACATAACTTCTTCTTCTGTTTCTTCTTCTGCTGTAGCAACATTTCTTCGTTTGAATAACTGAAAAGTAAAAAAGACCATTAGTGATACAATTCTAATACAAGGGAATTCAGCATCCAATTTAGAAGACTAAGGGATAGAGCTCTTCCAAACTCATCTTACAAATCCCAAAACTTGTGCTGCCTTAATTGTTTCCTTGCAAAACATTGTCAGACCTCTCCAGTTTCATAATCGCATAAATTATCACAACATGTATAACCAATATATGAAGACATATAACTTAATGAAGAGTTCACTAAAACTGATACAGTATGACATTAAAAAAAAACTGTACAGATGGAAAAAGGACCTGGACGTGCTTGCCCATTACTTCATCTCTTTGTATGAAATAGACACCAAGAGCCAGGCGTGGTGGCGCACACCTTTAATCCCAGCACTGGAGAGGCAGAGATAGGAAGACTGCTGTGAGTTTGAGGCCACCCTGAGACTACATAGTGAATTCCAGGTCAGAATGGGCTACAGCAAGCAGCTGACGCCCACACACACACAACAAAACAACAACAACACGGGTAAAAACAAAACAAAACAACCAACCAAGAATGAAATCTGCACCAAAATAGTCAGGGGAGAATAAGGACAGACATAATGGCACATACTTTTAATCCCAGCACTGGAGAGGCAGAGATAGGAAGACTGCTGTGAATTCAAGGCCACCCTGAGACTATACATACTGAAGTCCACGTCAGCCTGAGCTAGAGTGAGACCCTACCATGAAAACAAACAATAAAAAAAAAAAAAACAACAACAGGGTATTGGGGAGCCTATTCCTACCTCTTCTTCTCTGTGTTTCATAAATACATACATAAATGTATAAAAGTATATGAATATATTTTAAAAAGCAAATAGCCAGGCGTGGGGAGACACGCCTTTGATCCCAGCATTCTGGAGGTAGAGACAGAAGGATCACCATGGGTTCAAGGCCACCCTAAGACTGACTACACAGTGACTTCCAGGTCAGCCTGGACTAGAGTGAAACCCTACCTCAAGAAAAAAAAAAAAAAAAAAAAGTATTACTTTTACCAATGCTGCTTTCTGGTCTTAAAGTTCTTCTCCAAGACAGGCAAAAGAAACCAGAATTTCTCTTCTGAAAGGGAACTCATAGAAACTACAATCTGGAGCTATAGAGATAGATCAGTGGTTAAAGGTACTTGCTTGCAAAGTCTGTTGTCAGACCAGGGACCAATTCCCCAGGCTCCACCTAAGGAGGATGCAAAGTGGTACCATGTAGCACCTGAAAAGTTGTCAATGGCTTATTTTCATTCCGGGGTGGTAAGGATCACCCCCTAAGCCTTGTACCTTTTGCACTAAGCAATCTACCTGAGGCCCGGGTAGCATTTCTTTTTGTATTTCTCTTCTATCCCCAATTCTTTACAAACTCCAACTGTTCAAACATTCAGCTTATTTAAGATGTATGGTGGGTGTTCTTGTACCTTTTTTCTTCATTGTAATACTTTCTATTCCCATGCCTTTAAGTTCATTAACTTTTATTTCTATGTTTTCTAACTTACTACTGAGTCTATTTTTCATCTTAAACATCAGTTTTCAACTCCAGAACTTCAATTTGATTCTTTTCCATATGGAAAGGATAACCATTTTGTTGTCATTCTTTTGCTAAATGTAAGTTCTGTGCCAGCTTCAAATGACCACTCTCGTGATGGGTTGCATTTTTTTTTTTTTTTTCTGGTTTTTCCAGGTAGGGTTTCACTTAAGCCCAAACTGACCTGGAATGCATATGCAGTCTCAGGCTGGCCTTGAACTCATGGTGATCTTCCTACCTCTGCCTCCTGAGTGCTGAGATTAAAGGTGTGCACCACCACTCCCAGCTATGGGTTGCATTTTCTTGCCTTTATATTTTTTTATGATGATATCAGATATTTCTGTATGCCTGTCAGTAGTCTTGAGCTATGTTCTGGAATTCAGCTAAACACTGAAATCATTTGATCCTTTTGGACCTAGTGTTTGTTTCTCAGTGATTCTGTTTTGGATATATTTTTGTTGCACATGTACAAGATTTGAGAACCACCTCAGAGTGTTTTTCTTCTCAAGCTTGGTAAGACAGGGTCACCCTTGTTTTTTCTACTGTGTCTATGAATCAAGGCTAGTGGACCTGCAAGCTTCCAAGTTGTTCTGACTATGCCTCTCATTGTCGTAGGGTTCTGGGATTAGAGATGAGCTTTGTATCAGGCTCCACACAGATCTTGGATAACTTAACTCTAGCAGCAAGCTTGCAATAAAGCACCTTTAATGCTGAACCAGCTCCCCAGCCCATTTGATTTTTCAAGTCTTGCTATGTGTAGCGCAAGCTAGCCTGGTACTACTACTAAGTAACCAGGATGGCCTTCAACTTGCAACAAGACCCTGCAGGCCCCGGAGTGTCGGGCTCATAGGTCTATGCATGCCACCATGTCCGGATTAATCTTTCTCAGTTCCATGCAAATGCCAGACACTGTTCCTCTTAACCTTTCAGATAACATTTTCTCTAAGCTTGGTAAGTTTGTTCAAACTTAAAGGAGGAGGAGAGGGGCTTTTTTTGTTGCTGCTGTTGTTGCTTGTTTTCACTCTAGCCCAGGCTGACCTGGAACTCACTCTGTAGTCCCAGGTTGGCCTTGAACTCAGTGATTCTCCTGCTTCTGCCTCCCTAGAGATGGGAATAAAGAAGTATACAACCATGCCCAGCTTACTTCTTTAAAAAAAAGTCTCCATGAGAACGTCTATCTACGCTTAGACCTTAGGCATAATTCATAGCTATTTTAACATTTGTATTTGAATATATATGCCTACACATGTGTACAAACACACACACATACCTACGTACATACATCCATAAAGAAACATTATCTTCATGTTGGCAACCTCCATAGAAGTGTTTTCAATTCCCAGCTGGGGAGAGTCTCTGACAAGACTCCAGAGTGAGAGATTCCTTTCTCTTCACTGTTGTTATCTTGCCTCATGTGTGTATATATACGTAACAACCTACATTTCATATAGTATGCAAAACTTAAGGTTGGTCATGTAATTAAAAATAAAATGTAAAAAAAAAAAAGTCTCCATGAATGTGTCCCTTTCTTTGGACTGGGTGTGAGGGAGTGTGCAAACGTACATGTACCAAGGTGTGGACGTCACAGAAAAAGCACAAGTGTCAGTTCTCGCATTTCACCTTGTTTAGCCAGGGTCTCTGGTTTACACTGCACATACTAGGATCAAAAGCATGCACCACCATGTCCAGCCAAATAAAAAAAAATACAGGAACTCACCAATAAGGTTACAAATGGGAAACTAGACCAAAAACATTAGCTGAAGTTAAAAAAAAAAAAAAGAAGGCAGCTCACTACAAGAGGGAATGAATAATGTCAGAAAGCCAAACAGTTAAGAAATGAAAGCCGGGCGTGGTGGCGCACGCCTTTAATCCCAGCACTCGGGAGGCAGAGGTAGGAGGATTGCCGTGAGTTCGAGGCCACCCTGAGACTACATAGTGAATTCCAGGTTAGCCTGAGCCAGAGTGAGACCCTACCTCAAAAAAAAAAACAAAAAAAAAAGAAGAAAAAAAAAAAGAAATGAAACAACTCCAGGAAACACAAAGTATCTTAAAGGAAATGCAACTGTAGTGTGCTATTCACCTTATTATGCAGCTATGCAAATGTGTGAGAGTGTGTGTGCATGCACACGCGCATGTGCGTTAACCATAGTACTCAGATCAATGAATGCAAAGAGTGGAGTAAGAACTAAACTCTATACCAACCACAAGAGAACATCAATAGGATTTGAAAATGACACACAATATCGTACATACATTACTAGGAAATATAGGGAGCTGGAGAAGATAAATCAGCTGTTAAGGGGTTCTTTTTTTCTTTTTAAATTTTTTTTTTTTATTTATGAGAAGGGTTAAAAATGGCATGCCACCGCCTCTAGCCACTGCGAATGAACTCCAGTTACATGTGCCAAAATGTGCAAGTGGCTTACATGGGTTCTGAGGTATCAAACCTAGGTCCTTAGACTTCACAGGTAAGCACCTTACCACTAAGCCATCACTCTAGCCCTGTTAAGATGCTTTCTTGCAAAGTCTGCCAGCCCAGTGTTCAATTCAACAACCCAGGCAAGCCAGACACAGAAAGTCACACAAGTTGTCTAATATTTGGTTAATAGCAAGAGTGCCTGGCACACCCATATGTACATACACACAACTATAAAAACAAATCTGTAAAGTCATTTTTTTTGCAACAAAATATGGGCTGGAAAGATGACTCAGCAATTAAAGGCACTTGCTTGAGAAGCCTGATAGCCTGGGTTTGATTGCCAGTACCCACAAAAAACCAGATGCCCTAAGTGTGGCATGTGTGTCTGGAGTTTGTTTGCCATGGCAAGAGGCCCTGGCATGCCCATATATTCATTTGTTCATTCAATCAATCAATCATTGTCTCTCTTTCATGAATAAATTTTAAAAATTACTGTAAAACAGTATGTTTTAGCTGGGCCTGGTGGCACACACCTTTAATCCCAGCACTCGGGAGGCAAAGGTAGGAGGATTGCCATGAGTTCGAGACTACCCTGAGATGACAGTGAATTCCAGGTCAGCTTGACCTAGAGTGAGATCTTACCTTGAAAAAAACCAAAAAGAGGAAAAAAAAACAAAATTTCCCAAAGTCATCATTTGTAGACTATCCTATTTATACACAATATGCTTCATCAGTCAAGTTAACTTATAGGAAATACAAATCTACTACTTTTGGGAAACACTGACAAGGCTAGTTTATCAGCTTCTTATAGACAGTTTCAATTAGAGACTGAGGCCCAGAGAGAACCAGGAGATGCCACCCCACCCTGGCACAGGAAGGAAACACTTGGCAGACATGTAACTCCTGTCTGACAGATTGGTCTACAGTGCCCCCTTCTGCCATAGCCTAGTGCGTTGGCTCAGGTGGGCTGGCTGTGGGATCCAGACAGGTCTTCCCCTTGCCTATAAAGGCTGCTCTGCTCTGCCTGCCTTCACTTGAGCCTCAGGGATTCATGTGAGTCTGGCTTCCCCCTCACTGAGCTTGGCTGGGTGGAGGGTTGAGCTTAACAGTATTTCTTGGTCTGGGGAACTCTTCTGTATGCCTCTGCTCGATAGTTTGGTATAACTTCTCACTCTTATTACATGTATTGTGATTTCCCTCTGGTCTCTGAATCTACCACATGTGCATTTCCCCGACACACGCCAGATCTATCACTGGGTGCTTTCGTTAACTCTAGGTGTGCTACTTGTGTGATTTGTTTATAGTCAGGGAAGCTGTGAGGGTAGCTTTCTTCATCACTCATTTCACCTCTGAATTTCTTGGTCTCTGCTTTGGTATTTTCCCTTGAGCCTCACTGTCTACCCTCTTAACGGCCCCTCCACGTACTCATAGCTCTACCTACATCTTTCCTTGAAAGCCTCGGTTTAACTCCCTCCATGTGCTTGCAGCTCTACTCCAGTTTTCTTTCCAAAAACCTCAATTTCTCTTAAATGTATCTTATAGACTACGCAGTGTCTCCACATGAGTGTGTGTTTCCCACATGTTTGTGACTCTGCTCTGGCCTTCCTAGATCACAACCTTCCTTAAATAAGCTCCACAATTTTTGATTTCCCCCTTAAGCCCCACAATTTGTGGTTTCTCCCAAAATAAACTTAATAATGTATCCTTCTTGAGTTTGTCTTTATCAATTGTTTTGTTAAAGGTAGGCCAAAACCTAAACTTGGGGCTCATAAATTTGGGGGAGCCCTCCTGAACCCCAAAATCCAGTATCACTCTTAGGAAGCCTGATTAGTTTTACCAGCTCCCTGCATACAAAACAAAACATATGAAATTACATAAAGCATATTGCCTTATTTCTCAGACCTGAAGAGTTCTGGCTCCTTCCTTTATGGAGTGGGAGTTAAATGATATGATCATTCCAAGTTCAAAAGGTTCTCTTTCAGCAAAAATAAAAGTCTTGGCTTTAATCCCAGCACTTGGGAGGCAGAGGTAGGAGGACTGCCATGAGTTCAAGGCCACCCTGAGACTACACAGTGAATTCCAGGTCAGCCTGAGCTGGAGAGAGATGCTATCTTGGGGGGGGAAAAAAGTCTTGGGCTGGAGAGAAGGCTTAGCGATTAAGAAACTTGCCTGCAAAGCCTAAGCACCTAGGTTCAATTCCCCACGTAAGCCAGATACATAGGTGGCAGAGGCTAAAAGGCCCTAGCAAGCCCATTCCTTCTCTATCTGTATCTTTCTCTCATATAAACCCACTTGGGTTTAGGCAAATTCAAAACAGTGACTGAAAATCAGTTAAAACAGTGTAAGTCAGGCTGGAGAGATGGTTTATGTGCTTGCCTGTGAACCCTAAAGACCCCAGTTCGAGCCTTGATTACCCAAGACCCACGTAAACCAGATGCACAAGGTGGAGCATGAGTCTGGACTTCATTTGCAGTGGCTGGAGGCCTTGGCATGCCCATTCTCTCTCTGTGGTCTGCTGCTCTCAAATCAATAAATAAAAATAAACAACAACAACAAAAAAATAGAAGTGGCTCCTCAACCAGTCCCTCAGAATCTTCAAAAAAAAAAAAAAACAAAAACAAAAACAAAAACAGGATAAACCAGACATAGTGATGCATGTTGTTAATCCCAGCAGAGGTATAAATATCACTGTGAGTTCAAGGTCATTCAGGAACTACAGAGTTGAGTTTCAGGTCAGCCTGGGCTAAAGTTGAGACCCTGCCTCATACAATAAAATGTGGGGCTACAGTAGAAGGCTCACTGTGAGGATCACAGCCTGGGGTTATAAAGTAAATTCCAGGTCCAGAATAGAGTAATACCTGGCCTCAGACAAAAACAAACAAAAGAACAAAGATAATGGACTTACTTGCTCTTCTCTTTTCTGCTTCCTTAACTGCAGTCCTTCCTCCTCCCTCCTCCTGCGCATCTCATCAGGATTCAGAGATTTGTTCTTGTAACTTTTTAGGCGAAAATTTTCTTTTCCTGGAGTGGTCATGATTTCTAAAGGAGCAGAAAGAACATGTTTGCTTTAAAGAATTCTGTTGGGCTGGAGAGATGGCTTAGCAGTTAAGGCGCTTGCCTTGTAAAGCCAAAGGACCTTGGTTCAACTCTCCAGGACCCACATAAGCCAGATACATAAGGTGGCACATGTGTCTAGAGTTTGTTTGCAGTGGCTGGAGGCCCTGACACGTCCATTCTTTCTCTCTTTCTCTCTCTTACTCTCTCAAATAAATAAATAAATAAAATTTAAAAAATAAATAAAAAGAATTCTGTTATTCTGCAAGCTCGGTCTTATATATATGCCCAGGCTGGAGAGACTGCTCAATGGTTAAAGGTGCTTGCTTGCAAAGCCTCATGGCCTGGGTTCAATTCCCCAGTATTCATGTAAAGCCAGATACACAAAGTTGTCCATGCATCTGGAATTCATTTGCAGTGCCAAGAGGCCCTAGTGCACTCAATTCTCTTTCTCTCTCTGCTTACAAATAAAATAACAGATGTGAGGGCAATCTGATTGTCACACCACTGACCGTCAGGGCTGATCTGGCTTATCCGGCTGGCTAGGGGGCTGACCCGCCCTCCCTCACCGCTCCATGTTAAAGAGGACCACCTTCCCCGAACAGAGCACCAGTCTTCGGTCAAGGGTGCATGAGTTAGCTGCACTCCCCTGCTAGAACCTCCAAACAAGCTCTCAAATAAAATAGTAAAATATATTTTACAAAAAATGGTTTTTTTATCAGTACCAGGGATATCTTCCAATGAACTGTTGGCCAGGGAAGTGCCTGATGTTCCCCAAAATCATTACAACCCATTGCAAAGTCACTTGGTTGCCCACAGGAAATAGATGGTAAGACCCTCCTATTGCTGAAGATTCTATGTGCTTGGACTGCAGGTCACTGAGAAACCAAGCTGGAGCTGAGCTAGAAACCTCCTCCCTGCAACTAGCTGTCAGAATGCTGGAAAGACCTATGCAGAATACCCCTGATATCATGAGCTCGCAGTGCCTGACACTACCAACACAAGACCTGAATAGGAGGGAAAGATGATGTCATCAAAATAAGAGAGAAATTGGAAAGGAGGGCTGTAGTGGATTTGAGAGGTGGAGAATGGAGTGAAGGTGGGAATTATCATTGTTGTCTACACTTAGGGAAGCTGTGAATAAAGAAAGAGTTTTAAACAGGGCCTGGAAAGATGGCTCAGCAGTTACAGCTCTTGCTTGCAAAGCCTAAGGACTCCCAGTTCAATTCCTCAGTTCCCATAGAGAGCCAGATGCACAAGACAAGTGTCTGGAATTTGTTTGCAACAGCTGGAGGCCATGGCATGCCTATTCTGTTTCTCTTTTACCTCTCATTGCTTGCAAATAAATAAATATCTTCAGGACTGGAGAGAGTGACGGCTCTTGCCCGTGAAGCCTAATAACCCAGGTTTAATTCCGCAGGACACATGTGAGCCAGATGCACATGGTGGATGGAGCATGATTATGGAGTTTGTAGGGACTGGAGGTCCTGGTGCACCATTCTCTCTATTTGCCTTTTTCTCCCTCCCTCTCTCTCTCCAATAAATAAATATTTTTAAAAATATATTTAAGGGCTGGAGAGATGGCTTAGCGGTTAAGCGCTTGCCTGTGAAGCCTAAGGACCCCGGTTCAAGGCTCGGTTCCCCAGGTCCCACATTAGCCAGATGCACAAGGGGGCGCACGTGTCTGGAGTTCGTTTGCAGGGACTGGAAGCCCTGGCGCGCCCATTCTCTCTCTCTCTCCCTCTATCTGTCTTTCTCTCTGTGTCTGTCACTCTCAAATAAATAAATTAAAAATGAACAAAAAATACTAAAAATATATTTAAAAAATATATTTTTAGCAGGGAGTGGTGGCACACGCCTTTAATCCCAGAACTCTGGAGGAAGAGGTTAACAGGATCACCGTGAGCTCGAGGCCAGCCTGAAACTACATAGTGAATTCCAGTTCGGCCTGGGCTAGAGCCCTACCTCAAAAAGAATTAATTTTTAAAATCCCCCAAAATATATATAAAGTTTTAAATGGTCATTTTCATAGTTTTATTAAAATATAAAACCTGCTAGACGTGGTGAGTGCACACCATTAATCCCAGCACTCAAAAAGCTGGGGCAAGTACCTTAACAACTGAGCCACCTCTCTAGCCTAGAATTTTGTTTGTTTTACTTTAAAATAGGGTATGTAGCCAAGGCTGACCTCAAACTCTCAATCCTTCTGCCTCTACTTCCCCAAACCTACAATAACAGGTGTGCACCACCACACCAAGCTTCAAATGATTGGGGGAGTGTAATTATTTGCAAGGAGAAAGTGGGGGCACAGAATAGGTGCACAAGGGCCCCTGCCCACTGCAAACAAACTCTATATGCACGTACCTCTTTGTACATTTGGCTTTACTTGGGTACTGGGTAATCGAACCAGGGTTGTTAGGCACTGCAGGCAAGCACCTTAACTGCTAAGCCATCTCTCTAGCCCCCAAATGATTCATATGTAAATATATATATTGAATTTATGTTCTCCAATCTCATTTGGGTATTGGTGTTGGCCTCTTTTAGTAGATATACAAGATCATTTCACATACAGGTAGCTTTACTTTGTACTTACTCGTGTGTGTGTGTGTGTGTGATATTCACATGTGCACACACGTGGGGAGCAACGGACAACTACAGGTATCATTCCTTCAGGGGCTAGCTCTTTGCGGAAGCAGGGCTTCTCAATGGTCTGAAATTTACTGGCAAGTCCCAGGGATCAGCCTGTCTCCATCTCCCTAGTTCTGGGATTACAAGTGAATTTGCCAGCATTTTCTTCCCCCTTTTTTGTAGGCCAGGCTGACCTGGAATTCACTATGTAATCTCAGGCTGACCTCAAACTCACATTGATCCTCCTACCTCAACCTCCTGAGTGCTGGGATTAAAGACATGAGCCACCATGCCCAGCCTCAGCTAGGGTATTTTTTTTCTTTTGCTTTTTTTTTTTTTTAAAAGCAAATAGTCAATTTCATTTTATTATTTATTTTATAGAATGAGAGAGGCAGATAGCCATTGCAAATAAATATCAGATGCATGTACCAGCTTGTGCATCTGGCTTACGTGGGCCCTGGAGAATCGAACCTGGAACTTTATGCTTCACAGGCAAGTGTCTTAACTGCTAATCCATCTTTTCAGCCCCCCCCCCCATTAATTTTTTTTCTTTTTGGCTTTTCAAGGGAGGGTCTCACTCTAGCCCAGGCTGACCTGAAACTCACTATGTAGTCTCAGGGTGGCCTCAAACTCACAGTGATCCTCCTACCTGTGCCTCACAAGTACTGAGATTAATTAAAAGGCGTGCGCCACCACGCCCAGCACAGCTACTTTTTAGTGGCACTCTGGAGAACAAATTCAGGTCTTCACACTTATAAGCTAAGAACTTTACCAACTAAGCTAATACCCCAGCCCTTGTACTTAATAATCTTAATGTTATTTACTTTATTTCTGCTTAATTTCCTGGTGAAAAATCTTTATTATAAAGCTAAACAAAAGTGAACAGACATCTTTGTCATATTTTACATTATTCAAGAAAGGCAACCATTTACCAATAAGCATAATGTTACCTTGTATGAGTTTTTCATGGGTATAACTTATCTTGAAGACATTCCCTTCTATTCCTTTTCGTTGTTGTTGTTTTTCAAGGTAGGGTCTCGCTAACTCAGGCTGACCTGGAATTCACTATGTAGTCTCAGGGTGGCCTCGAACTCACAGCAATCCTCCTACCTCTGTTAGGATTAAAGGCATATGCCACCACACCTGGCCCCTTCTATTCCTAATTGAGTGACTTTATTACTAAAACATAATGAATTTTGTCAAGTGCTTTTTCTCTGTCTACTGAGCATTGGCATGCCCATTGTATCTCTCTTTTATCTCTCCTGGCCTGCAAATAAATAAACAAACAAATTTTTTGTTTGTTTAAAAAAATAAGTGAAGTCAGGGGAAGAGTGAGCTAGAAAAGAGATATAAAGGGAAGAGAAAGGAAGGGAGGGGGGTACTTAATAGGATGGTATTGTATATATGTAAGTAGAAGAATAGATTAATGAGCATGAAAAGGCCCAAAATGAGGTCAGGGGAAGAGATTGAATAAAGGAAAGGTAGAGGGAGGGCTAATCAAAATCTAAGAGGATATAAATAAATCATATGGAATCCTACTTTTTTGGACAATGGAACACTCAGGAGCCGTAGATTGTTGCTAGAAAATTTTCAATGCCAGGGATGGGATATCTTCCTGTGAGTTGTTGGCCAGGGAGGTCCCTGAGGCCCCCAAAACATTATAGGCCACTGCCAAGGCCCTTGGTTTCCCACCAAGAATAGATGGCAAGACCCTATTGCTGAAGACTCCACATACTTGGGCTGCAAGGCCACTGAGAAATCCTGCTGGAACTCATCTCCTTTATGTAGACCAGCTGACAGAAAGCTGGAAGAAGCCATTCTGCATGCAGTTCAGTGGGAGAAAAAGAAATCACCAGTGAAGATGCTCAACAGTGGACACTGCAAGCCTTATATTTGGTTAGCCAGGCCAAATGAGCCAACAGGTGCAATAGTGGCACGTATGACATTGCTCTGGGGGAAACCAGCTGCTCTCTAATTGGACTGGAGGCCCACTCTATGGGAGGGAATACGTGCCTGGTACTGAAAACCTAATCAAAAGCCTAAGGCAGGGGGCATCATGTGCCTTAGGGGCATAAAGCCTGCTCTCATCTGGATAAATGCATATATTACTCTCACCAAATTGCCCTGAAAGCACTACACTTAATGTTCACATTCATATATTAATGCTACTCTCACTTCTGGTTAGAGAAGCTTCTTTCAGATGGCAATGACCACTGGGATGACCCAAATAGTGCTGAGAAGGGACAGAGGAGTGTTCAGCACTGAAACACCTCACACCCCCCAAGGCTCAGGGTCCATTGAGGAAGAGGTGACAGAAAAAATGTAAGAGCCAAAGGAAGGGTACCACTCCTTACATGTAACTGTCCAGACAGAAATTGGCCTCGATATCTAAGACCTTGCAGTGTCTAGCAATACACACACAAGACCCTAAGGAGAAAAAGATGACGACATCAACCTAAGAGACTAATACAGAGAGGGGGGGATAAGACAGAGAGCAGAGTTATACAGGGGAAAGAAAGTAGGGATTGGAAGGGAAATACCATGGGCGTGTGTGTGTGTGTGTGTGTGTGTGTGTGTGAGATTCTGTTCCTCTTTAAAATGTCACACTAGCAGGGCGTGGTGGCGCACGCCTTTAATCCCAGCACTCTGGAGGCAGAGGGAGGAGAATCACTTTGAATTTGAGGCCAGCCTGAGATTATACAGTGAACACTAGTTCATCCTGGACTACAGAGACCCTACCTCAAAAAAAGCAAAAAAAAAAGAAAAAGCCAAAAGCTAACAAAGAAGAAAATAAGGACAGAGGGATCCAACACAGCTCCCAAGAAATGAAGAGCTCCCCACAAAACTATTAACTCTCAGAAAAACATAAGTTTGTCAACAAGAAATGTAGTAGTCTACATGATTCAATTGTGAATATCTACAATTATAATACTATCAATACAGTATTTTAAAAATCTATTTTTAGGGCTGGAGGGATGGCTTAGTGGTTGAGGCATTTGCATGCAAGGCCAAAGGATACAGGTTCAAAGCCCCAGGACCAACATTAGCCAGATGCACAAGGTGGTACATGTGTCTGAAGTTCATCTGCAGTGGCTAGAGGCCCTGGTACACCAATTCTCTCTCCCTCTTTCTGTCAAATAAATAAAAATAATGTTTAAAAATATTTTTATATATTAATATACAAGAATAATGGGGGGTAGAAAGAAGGAAAGAATGGGCACACCAGGGCCTCCAGCTGCTACAAACTAACTTCAGATGCAAGTGCCACTTGGTGCATCTAGCTTTACATGGGTACTGGGGAAATCAAACCCAAATTGTTAAGCTTGGTAGGCAAGGGCTTTAACCGCTGAGCCATCTCTCCGGCCCCAATACTGTGTATTAAGAGACACCTGTGATAACTCTATTTAGAAAAAGGGAAATAAAAAGGCAATGCCTTTTTGGGTGAGTCTGATCTTACTCAGGAGTATCAATAGTCAAACTCCTATATCAAGAATTAGCAACAAGGGCCTGGGACTGGGGTTTCATTCCCCAGTACCCATATAAAGCCATATGCAAAGTGGCGCAGTCACCTAGAGTTCATTTGTGGTGGCTAGAGGTCGTACAAATGTCTGGAGTTTGATTGCAGAGCCTGGAGATACTGGTGCACTAATTCTCTCCCATAAAACAACAACAACAACAAAAAAAAAACAGGGCTGGAGGAATAGCTTAACGGTTAAGGTGTTTGCCTTCAAAGCCAAAGGATCCAGGTTCGATTCCCTAGGATCCACGATAGCCAGATGCACAAGGGACACACATCTGGAGTTCTTTTGCAGTGTCTGGAAGCCCTGATGTGCCCATTCTTCCCCCCTCCCTCTGTCAAATAAATAAATATTTTTTTTAATTACAAAACAAAAAATAGGGCTGGAGAAATGGATCAGCAGTTAAGGCACTTGCCTACAAAGCCTAACAACCTCGGTTCAATTCCCCAGTACCCACATTAAGTCAGATGCACAAAGAGGCACGCGCATGTGGAATTCATTTGCAGTGGCTGAAGGCCCTGGTGTGCCCATTCTCTCCCTCCCCCCCCCCTCCCTCCCCCCCACTCTGTGTGTGGGTGTGTGTGGGTGTGGGTGTGTGTATGTCTACTTGCAAATAAAAAAGGAAGAGTCAGGTATGGTGGTGCATACCTTTAATCCCAACAGCATGGTGGCAGAGGTAGGGGATTGCCGTGAGTTCGAGCCACCCTGAGACTACACAGTAAGTGCCAGGTCAGCCTGGACTACAACAAGGCCCTACCTCGAAAAAACCAAAAACCAAAAAAGAAGGCAGCCACCATGGTGGCACATGCCTTTCATCCCAATACTCAGGAGACAGAGACAGGAGGATCAGTACAAGTTCGAGGAGAGCCTGGACTACACAGTGAGTTCCAGGTCAACCGGGGCTAGAGTGAGACCCTACCACAGGAAAAAAACATCAACAGGGGATAGAGATATAACTTAATGAAAGAATATGTAACTAGCATGCCCAAGGGTCTGGTCTGGATTCAGCCCAGAGTGACAATAGCTTGGAGAAAAAAGTGTAGCATCTAACATGGACAGCAGCTTTTAGCCATTTAACTTAAAAGCTGAATTTCTTAAAATATTTGAGAGAAATAGAGAAACAGAGAGAACAGGTGTGCCAGGGCCTCTAGCCACTGCATCCAAAGTCCAGATACATGCACCACCATGTACATCTGGCTTACATGGGTTCTAGGGAATCGAACTTGGGTCCTCAGGCTTCACAGGCAAGCGCCTTACCCGCTAAGCCATCTCTTCAGCCCCAAAAGCTGAATTTTTTTTAATGACTACTGAACACTATTTTAAAAATCTTTCAGCTATTAATACACTGGACTTCTAGTTTGTTCTGACAAAGAGACTGAGCCAAGTTTTGATAACTGATATGAACACATTATAAAATGATGTTTGAATCTCAGCTCTATGCTCTGCAAAGTAGGACAAGTTACCTAGGCAGGTCATACATGTAAACTCATCAATGTGGTTCTGCTGTGAAAACATGCGATATGGACAGAGCTTGACCCACCAATTTAGAAAGTACTAAAGTACTTTTATTCCTCAGTCACGAACCCTCATTGTGACCCTAAGCTGCTTGCTGGTCACAGAGCACACACACACAGACAACTCAGCACATCCTGTCCCTGCTGGAAAACCACCCATGATGAGTAAGCACACTGCTCTTTGTATATGAGGGCAGCATTATTCCTGTTTTATGAAGGGGATTATCCCCATTATCCACGTTCAGGATTATTGCCAGCTCTCAAGAATTATCCCAATTAGTCTACAGGGTGAGGACGGAACAATTTTTTCATGTAGTTCCAACTCTGTAGTATTAAGAACTTTAAAAACGCTACATTCCATCAGCCTACTACTTCAACAATTTCTAATGGAGATCCAACCTGACCCACAGTTGGCCTAGTTACCTCCTGTTTGCTGCATCAAGGATAGAGAGAGATCTGCTCTATTCAGCTAATTTAATTGTCATTTTACAATGTTTTCTTACATTATAGCTAAACTCAATCCGCAAAGTACGAAGATTAATTTAGAACCCAGACATGACGACGCACGCCTTTGATCCCAGCACTCGGGAGGCAGAGGTAGGAGGATCGCTGTGAATTGAGGCCAGCCTGAGACTACAGAGCGAATTCCAGATCAGCCTGGATTAGAATGAAACCCTACCTCAAAAAAAAACTAAGTAAATAAATAAATAAACAAAATAACACACGGAAGGGTAGAGGGTGAAGGTATCACAATTTTGTTTCTGATTAAGAGAAAGTTAGTCCTCGTCAAAGGAATAGAATCTAAGTTGTACCTCTGGCCAAGGGTGGAATTATTATAAATTACCCTAAACATATGATTACAAAGACATACCATGGTCCCCTCTCTTAAGAGTTAATCCAGGGCTGGAGGGATGGTTTAGTAGTTAAGGCATTTGCCTGCAAAGCCAAAGGACCCAGGTTTGATTCCCCAGGACCCACGTTAGCCAGATGCACAAGGGGCGCACGCGTCTGAAGATCAGCTGCAGTGGCTGGAGGCCCTGATGCACCCTTTCTCTCTCTCCCTCTTTCTCTGTTAATAAATAAATAAATAAAAATAAAAGAGTTAATCCAACAGAACTTGTCAATCCCCTGGCCAGAGGACCACCCTTTAGGAAGGCTGATTCACCTGAAGATGTGCTAAGATGGGAGGGATATTTGGATATTTATTCTCTTAATGCGACCATGTATTTATACCTACAGAGTCCCTCTCCCCTTCCCCCAACCCAACTCAACTCGCCTGCCTTTGATGCAGTTACCTGCAGATCTTTGCCTATCAGCCAAAATCCAAAGCATGCCACCTTGACCCTCGGGGCTTTCTCAGTGTTCAACACATTTCCTTTACCTTACTCCTCATTGTCTCTCTGCCTAAGTCTTCATGGTCACAACGATACAGGGATCTGAGTACAGGAAGATCTTAGGAACCTTAACTTTTTAACTCTTGCCTATTTTTAAATTTTTTAATATTTTATTATTTATTTATTTATTTGACAGAGGGAGGGGGAGAGAGAGAGAGAGAGAGAGAGCGAGCAAATGGGCACGCCAGGGCTTCCAGCCACTACAAACAAACCCCAGATGCATGTGCCACCTTGTGCATCTGGCTTACGTGGGTACTGGGGAATCAAACTGAGGTCCTTTGGTTTTGCAGGCAAGCACCTTAACCTCTAAGCCATCTCTCCAGCCCTCTTGCCTATTTTTAACAAAAAATTAGAATAAACAGACTGAAAAAAATTAAGTATAAATCATTTATTTATTTATGAGGTGGATTATGAATCCATTGAGGAGGTTGGAGTGGGTTTATATATCCATGTGAAGGCAGGACCTGGGAGACCATGTGGGAAGCTGAGCATGGGAGTGGGGGAAAATGTGAAGGGGGCTTTCCAGGGAAACTGAAAAGGGCTTAAAAAGAAAGCAGTAACAAAACAAAAAGGAAAAAAAAAACACCTTCCCCTATTAAGGTAAGGCCTTAATACTGCTGGGGCTCTGAAGTTCAGGAGACAAGAATTGAATGACCAAGACGCCCCTCTTGGAGCTTATTGGAGTGGGCTTTACCATGAGGCTCAGGGGAGTCTGGGAGAGAAGTGACTCGTCAGGACTAGAGGGGCGGCCCAAAGAGCCCAGCATATGTTGAGTAGTAGGCACTATCCCTGAGGGTGAGACTGGACTGGATCAGACACGAAGTTCTCTTTGGGCCTTTCCCTAGCTGGCTACCTCAAATTAAACTACCTGGCCCCCATCTTTCCCTCAGCAAGACAACGCCTCGAAGAGAATCTGCATTACTTTCTGGTAAAAAACAATTTAGAGTCTGGCGTGGAGGTACATGCCTTTGATCCCAGCACTCAGGAGGCGGAGAGGTTAGGCAGTGAGTTCAAGGCCACCCTGAGACTACATAGTGAATTCCAGGTCAGACTGGGCTAGAGTGAGACCCTACCTTGAAAAACCAAGAGAGAAAATTACAGAAAATGAACACACTGAACCTCTTAGCAGTCAAAGTGTACAGGGAAGTAAGACCACTTACAAACAAAATTTAGCTAATGAAAGGCAGTTGTTTTTTTCTTTTCTTTTTTTTTTTTTTTTAAAGCAAAAGCCAGCCAGGTGTGGTGGTATACAACTTTGTCAAGCATTCAGGAGAATGCGTTAGGAGAACTGCTGAGAGCCAACCTGGGACTACAGTAGAGTTCCAGGTCAGCCTAAGATCAGAATCAGACCCTGCAAAAAATTTCTTTTTAAAAAGACTTGCACTAGAAATAAAGTGCGTGGGAGGATACACATATGTGCATATGTGCACCCATGGGTGTAGGAGAGTGGAGAACCTGAGGTGTCTTTCATCAAGTACTATCCATCTTTTTGAGGACAGGGTCTCATTGGCCTGCAGCTGGCCAAGTAAGCTAGACTGGCTGGGAGAGAGCACTGGGGATCTGTCTTGTCCCCTAGCACTGGAACTAGAAGCAGCACCACCATTCCCCAGGGGAGTGTGTCACTGTAGACAAAAATCACAGGATATATGCCATAAACCTCACCTTTAAAAGAATATAATGCCAAGGCTAGGGTATAGTTCTGGGTACAGACCGTATCTAGGTTGGATTCCCCAGCACCACTGAAAAAGGAAAAGCAAACACTGTACCACAGGTATTTGGTTTCCAGGTGGTGTCTTCATGTCTGTCATTCAATTTACTTCAGATGTGACTTTTGTCTGGTCAGCAGCAGGGGCAAACCCAGTCTCTCGCATGCTAGGCAAGCAACCTACCACTGAGCTCTAATCCAGCTCTACTCGCAAGTTCTGCTTTTGTTTGTTTTTCAAGGTAGACTGACCTGGAATTCGCTATGTAGTCTGAGGCTGGTCTGGCCTCCAACTCACAGGAACCTCTTACCTCTGCCTCCCAAAAGCTGGGACTAAAGGCATGTGCCATCACACCATGCCCCTAAAATGCTTTTTGCCAGCTTCTGAACAAGACTTACATCACTGTCTGAAGATGTCATGCCCTCTGTGTCTGTAACAGTCATCTTCCTTCAGTACACTATAAATAATTTCAAAAGGTCATGGACAAGGATCATGACTATTGTCCTCACCTTTTCTGCTACATGATGATACCTTAATTATTCAAAAATGCCTACCAATGGGCACGGTGGTTCATGCCTTTAATTCTAGCATTCAGGAGGCCAAGGCAGGAGGATTACTGAGTTCAGGGCCAGCCTGAAACTACATAGTATATTCCAGGTCAGCCTGGGCTAGAACCTACCTGGAAAAAACAAAAATAAAAAAATAAAACAAGGCTGGAGAGCTGGCTCAGCAGTTGACACACTTGCCTGCAAAGTCTAAGGACCACTGTTCTATTCCCCTGTACCCACATAAAGCCAGATGCACAAGGTGGCACATATATCTACAGTTCATTCATTGCAGTGGCTAGAGACCCTGGCATGTCCATTCTCATTCTCTCTCTCTGGTTTATTCACTCTTTAAAATAAATACGTATTTAAAACAAGAGGGCTGGGACTGGAGAAACGGCTTAGCAGAGGCTGACACAGGAGGTCTGCCGTGGGTTCAGGACAGCATGGCCTAGAGACCCTACCTCAAAACAAATGAATAAGTGACGCACGCCTTTGATCCCAGCACTCGGGAGGCAGAGGTAGAAGGATCACTGTGAGTTTGAGGCCACTCTGAGACTATATAGGAAATTCCAGGTCAGCCTGGGCTACAGTGAGACCCTGCATTGGGAAAAACAGACAAAAAAGTTCAACAAGTATAGAAGAAATAAATGGTTTTGCAGCTCTGGGATGAAGAAATAATTCTTTAAACTATTTATGAAGGCTGGAGAGATGCCTTAGTGGTTACAGCTCTTGCCTGCAAAGTCTAACGACTTGGATTCAGTTCCCCAGTTCACAGTAAGACCAGATGCACAAAGTAGCACATGCATCTGCAGTTCCATCTGCAATGGCTATAAGCCCTGGCACACCCATTCTCTCTCTCCCTCCCTCTCTCTCTGTTTCTACTTGCAAATGAATAACATATTAGAAATTTTTTCTGTATTTTTCCATGCTTCCATTAGTAACACAGAAAAAATTAACATCTGCTTCATAATTACTGCAAAGCATTTTGCTGTTATTATTTTTGCTTGGTTTGGTTTTGTTTGGCTGTTTTTCTGAGGAAGGATTTCACTCTAACCTAGGTTGACCTCAGACTCACTGTGTAGACCCCTAGGCTGGCCTCCAACTCACAGCAATACTGTCACCTCAGTGCTGGGATTAGATATACCCAGGGCTGGAGAGAGAGTTCAGAAGTTGAGGTGGGTGCCTACAAAGCCTACTCACCCAGGTTTAATTCCCCAGTAACCACCTAAAGCCAGATGCTTCTCCAGCCCAAATAAAATATTTTTTAAAGATTTTTTTTAAAGGGTGTACCCAACCCAGGGCTAAAATGTTTTGATATACATATTTAGTGCATTACCTTAAAAAAAAATTAATAAGGGATGGAGAGATGGCTTAGCGGTTAAGTGCTTGCCGGTGAAACCAAAGGACCCCGGTTTGAGGCTCGATTCCCCAGGACCCACATTAGCCACATGCACACGGGGACGCATGCATCTGAAGTTCGTCTGCAGCGGCTGGAGGCCCTGGTGCGCCCATTCTCTTTCTCTCTCTGCCTTTCTCTGTGTCTATTGCTCTCAAATAAATAAATAAACAAAAAATACTTTTTAACAAAAGCTTAATAAACCGGGCACATGCCATTAAATTCCAGCATTCAGGAGGCTGAGGTAGGAGCATAGCTGTGACTTCGAAGTCAGCCTGGGCTAGAGCAGGGCCTTGCTTTCAAGAAAAAGTGGGGGGGGGAATCAGGGAGGGGACTCACTAAGTATAAATTCCTTCACATTAGCTTAGGCCGTGTATCTTAAAAGCACACACAAACTGTTATCCAAGAATAAACTGGGGCTGGAGAGATGGTTTATCCGTTAAGGAACTTGCCTGTGAACCTGAAGGACCCAGGTTCAATTCCCCAGAAACCACATAGAGCCAGATACACAAAGTGGCACATGTGTCTGAGTTCACTTGCAGTAGCTAGAGGCCCTAGTGTGCTCATTCTCTCATGAATTAATTTTAAATATATATGTGTGTGTGTGTGTATGTATATATGTGTATATATGTGTGTATGTGTATATATATTTTGTTTGTTTGTTTGTTTTTTGTTTTTTCAAGGTAGGGTCTCACTCTGGCTCAGGCTGACCTGAATTTCACTATGTAGTCTCAGGATGGCCTTGAACTCAACAATCATCCTCCTACCTCAGCCTCACAAGTGCTGGGATTAAAGTCGTGCACCCCATGCCTGGCTGAAAAATTAATTTTGGGGTTTTTGTTTGCTTGCTTGCTTGGTTTTGGTTTTTAGAGGTAGGGTCTCACTCTAGCTCAGGCTGTCCTGGAATTCACTATGTAGTCTCAGGCTGGCCTCCAACTCTTAGGGATCCTCCTACCTGTCTCACAAGTGCTGGGATTAAAGGTGTATGCCACCACGCCCAGCTCTAAAAATTTGATTAAAAATATTTTTTTATATGCAGAGAGACACACAGAGAGAGAAAATGGGTGCACCAGGGCCTCCAGCCACTGCAAACAAACTCCAAGTGCAGGCACCTCCTTGTGCATTTGGCTTTACGCAGATACTGAGGAATCAAACCCGGGTGATTAGGCTTTGCAGGCAAGCATCTTAACTGCTAAGCCCTCTCTCCAGCTCTAAAAATTAAATTTTAATGTCTTCAGCCTTTAAAATAGACGGAGAATGACAAAACGTATTGTGGCAATAAGAGAGGGATATAGAATAAAGGAAAGGTGGAGGGAGGGCTTAAAATGAGAGAGAGAGGGATAGAGGCTGATAAGATATTTTGACCTGGCATAGGGGAGCATGCCTGTGCACCCAGCACTCTGGAAGATGGGCAGGAAGGACCACAACAATTTCAAAGCTAACCTACATAGCAAGACCCTGTCTCAAAAACCAGAGAGTAGCTGGAGGGAGAGATAGGAAGATAGCCATGAATTCAAGGACACCCTATTACTACATAGTGAATTCCTGGTGGTAAGCCTAGGCTAGAGAGAAAAAAAAGAGAGAATGAATTAGAAGGACCTGTTTTTTTTTTTTTTTGGACCTGTCTTATGGAGGGAAAGGTGTTAGTATTTAAGTTCATAGCTTTAAAAAAAAACAGTTTTGCTCGATTATATTTTCCCATAGTTTACCAAATCTGAGACTAAGCCTTAAAAAAAAAAAAAAAAAAAAAAACCGGGGCTGGGGAAAGGGCTGAGCAGTTAAGGCGTATTTTGCCTACCAAGCCAAAGGACCTAGATTCGATTCCCTAGGACCCACGTTAAGACAGATGCACAAGGAGGCACACGCTTCTGGAGTTCATTTGCAGCGGCTGGCAGCGGCCCTGGTGCGCCCATTCTCTCTCTCTCAAATAAAAATAAAAATTATTAAAAATAAACATTTTTGGGCTGGAGAGATGGCTTAGCGGTTAAGCGCTTGCCTGTGAAGCCTAAGGACCCCGGTTCGAAGCTCGGTTCCCGTCTGGAGTTCATTTGCAGAGGCTGGAAGCCGTGGCGCGCCCATTCTCTCTCTCTCCCTCTATCTGTCTTTCTCTGCGTCTGTCGCTCTCAAATAAATAAATAAATAAATAATTTTAAAAAATATTTAAAAAAAAAATCCATTGTTTTCAAACTTCTCGTTTTAGAACGGATCGAGTAGTACTTCCATCGAACCCTAAAACCTTCCTGCCCGAAACCCCTCGATCGCAGTCATCCTTCGGTCTTCTGCTCCCCCTCCCCACCGCCCCGTCTGCAGCTCCGGTGAGCCACGGTCGGGATCCCCCGCCACCCGGCAGCGTCACGGCTCTGCGGACCGAGTTCTGTCATTGCTATAATTACCAAACAGCCCCCCCCCACACACACACACCCACACTCCACCCCCGCCGCGGGGACGGGGGGTGTGCTGACATCGGAGAGCCGCAGCCATTCCGTACCACCCACCTCCCACCGACCCGGGCTGGGGACTCGAACCCCTTAAAGGACCGATCTTCTCCCCGGGCCCCCTAAGCCTCCCGGCGGCTCTTTTCTCGCGTGGGCCCGCCCCGCCCCGCCCCGCCGCCTACGTTCTCTAGCTCGGCGCAGGCTCGGCGAGGCCTCGTCTCCGCCCCGCTGTCGTCGTCCCCCACAAACCCCCTCCCGGCACCCCCCCCCCCAGCGGCGGCGACGGCGGCGCCGCTTCCCTCCGCCGCCCCGGCCCCGCCCCGCGCCGCCCCGCCCCGGGCCGGGGTTCCCGAAGGCTCGCTCGCCGGCGCTCCCCGCCCCCACCGTCTCCCCCCGTCTCCACCGCCAGCCGTTAGGAACACACGGACACCACACGCCGCCACCGGAACGCTACAGCCGCCGGCGCCCGCCCAGCACAGCCCCAGATCCGCCGACGGGCGACGGGGGACGGGCCGCGGGCGCCCCAGGGACTCCCTCAACCCGCCTCGCTTACCCGCTCCAGGCAACCGACCCCGGTGGGGTGAAACGCTCGTGCCCTCTTCCCCGCCTCACCACCCGCCCGCCCGCCCGCCTCGCCGGACCTCCTCCAACGCACTACCTCGACGAAGCCACACCGCACCGAGGCGGCGCTCAGCAGGCCTCGCTCACCGTCGCCGCGCACCGAGCAGCCAGATCCTAGCTCCGCCGGCGTGCGCACTGCGCCTGCGTGCGGGGGCCGGCCTGCGCGCCTCCGTGCGACGCTCCGACGCGCGCCCGCCCGCCCGCCGCGGAGGCTGCCGGGAGTTGTAGTCTTTCCGCGCACCTCCCTCTCCTCCCCCCTCCCCCCCACAACGTTTTTCCCGCGGTGACCTCTCTAGGCTGGGACGTTGAAATTGCAAGAGGTCAGGGCGCGGGGCAGGCGGGAGAGACGGGGATCTCGCAGAGGAAGAGGTTTGCGTGACGAGGACAGGAGGGAGTTATAGCTGCAATGCATTACTAAATCTTTCCAGGGTGGATAGATCCCGCCCCCCTCACCTCTCTACAGCGACCGTGTCACGTGGTAGATCCCTAATGCACTACTGCGTGCGTATTGAATGAATGACGCTTGCTTGAAGGCTAAAGGAGTGTTACGAAATAGATCCTATCCAAAGAGATGGCATGCAGTGATTCTGCAGGAAGGCTCTGAGTGCTCTCTTTTCAGTTTTCTCCCATCCTCTTTGCCTGACCATTCATTAGTATCAAAATTCGTTAAGAATATACTGTGATAAACCGGGCGTAGTGACGCAAGTTGTTAATCCCAGCATTTGAGACAGAGGTACGAGGATTGCCGTGAGTTCGAGGCCACCCTGAGAATACATAGTGAATTCCAGGTCAGCCTGGGCTACAACGAGACCCTGCCTCGAAAAAAAAAAAAAAAAAAAAAGAATATACTGTGGATGGTGGATATAAGTTAGTTGTTTAGCAGGCACAAAGCCCTGCGTTCTATCCCCAGTCCTGCATAAACCGGATGTGGTGGCACGTGTCTGTCTGTAATCCTAGGAGACTCTGGAGAGGGAGTAAGAATGATCAAAAAGTTCAAGATCATGCTTGACTACATAGCACATAGGAAGACCCTGTCCCCTGTCTCAACAATAATAATAATGTTTAAGACAAATACATGCTTTAATCTCAACAAGTATTCTCAAACAGAGCGCTCGGCAATGTTTCTGTTAACTCTGATGAAATTTTTCTTTGGGGGACAAGTGACATAGTGGCTTCAAAGGAAAAACAATTTAAGCCAGCAAAGCAGAGATCACAGAAAAGTCTCACATATATGATGTGGCCCAACAAATCTGTTTAAAACACATGCTGAGAAGCAAGATCCTAAGCTTAAGAGAGCAGGAGAGAACGAACCATACTGAATCCTAGGTTATCTGATGATTATTGGTCCTAGATTTTTCCATTTCTTCTCTTCCCACCTTCCCCAAATGCATCCCTCCTTAGGATGTGTATGTTAGGGTCATAGTTGAGTTTGAATAAGGAGACTGAAAAAGGAAAATGTGTTTGGGAGACAGATTTAGGGCAAGTATTCCTGACCATTGATAAGTAGAAGATAACTCACTATTCTAATCAGGAACTGGCTTCTTTTTTTATGCAGAGCAGTCATGGAGAAAGCTAGTTTATTTCCACTTCATCTTTACTCGTAGGTAGGGTATAGTTCCTGAAGGTCCCAACCAAAAGTAAGTTCTCCAGCAGGGCCTCCTCACCCCTACGAGATCTAGCCAAAACCTCTGCTCAGATTTTTCAGGCAATACTTCAACCACAGTTTTAGAGAAACAGTGCTGGATGTCACACTCCCCTCTCATAGGTTCCCTTTTCTTGTACATCTCACAACCACAATTTGCACTGCCTTGGTACCTCTTCATTTATATTTTGTATATTTTTTCCAGTTATTTTAGTGGTAAGTGTTGTTATAATAAAAATATTAGTGGCTGGGTGTGGTTAAAAGTGGCAACAAGTACTAATAGTCATAGGAGCAATTGACTAATCAGCAGGCATAAGGGAAACATGACAATGTTTCTGTCCTGTTTCCCATCTTTTGGCATAGCAATTTACTTTAATTCTTCATTATATATTTAAATTGTACATGATATATTATTCCCTCTTTTAAAGAATGTGTATCATGGGGGAAAAGAAAGAATTGCATCAGGAGCTGGAGAGATGGCTTAGTGGTGAAGGCTCTTGCCTGTGAGGCCTAAGGACCCAGGTTCAATTCCCCAGTGCCCACATAAGCTGGATGCACAAGGTGGCACATGCGTCTGGAGTTTGTTTGCAGTAGCTGAAGGCCCATTCTCTCTTTCTCTGTGCCTCTTTCTTAAATAAATAAATAAATAAATTATATATACACACACACACACACACTTAAAATAGGGCTCGCTTTGGCAGCACATATACTAAAATTGGAACGAAACACAGATTAGCATGGCCCCTGTGCAAGGATGACATACAAACTCATGAAGCATTCCATATTTTTTCATAATAGGAGAAAAATATGATGACATCAAATTAAGAGAGAGATTAATGGAGAGAGGGAGGGGATATGAGTTGTGAAGGGGAAAGTGGAGGAGGGGAGGGAAATATCATAGTTTATTGTCTGTAAGTATAAAAGTTGTCAATAAAAAAATATATATAAACGGGGTGTGGTGGCGCACGCCTTTAATCCCAGCACTCGGGAGGCAGAGGTAGGAGGATCACTGTGAGTTTAAGGCCACCCTGAGACTACATAGTGAATTCCAGGTCAGCCTGGGCCAGAGTGAGACCCTACTTCAAAAAAAAAAAAAAAAAAAGGAAGGAAAGTGCTTATTTTGGTTTACAGGTCCAGAGGTAGAGCCCATCATGGGCTGAAGCAGAAAGCCGCCATTACCACATGGTTACAACAGCAGGAAGGAGTGATAAATACTAAATGCTCAGCTCAGCTAGCTTGCTTTCTCCTCTTTGTATAGTCCAGGAACCCAGCCAATCCTCCCTCCAACTAACCCAATCTAAAAAAAAAAATTGCCAACCAGAAACCATTGCACACCTTTATTTTTTGTTCTATTTTGGGGGTCATTTTCTGGTTTTGTTTCCCAGCCATTGCATACCTTTAATCCCAGCACATGGGAGGCTGAGGTAGGAGGATCATTATGAGTTCAAGGCCAGCCTGGGCAACATAGTGAGTTGTAGTCAGCATGGGCTAGAGTAAGAGCCTGCCTCAAAGAAAAACAACAATGTGCCTAGAGAGATGACTCAGCAGTTTAAAGTGCTGGCTTGCAAAGCCTGCCAGCCCAGGTTCAATTTCCCAGCCACCTACATAAAGCCAGACAGATATTCAATTACAACAGCAAGAAACCCTGGCGCATGCATGTGCGTGCACACACTTGCAAATAGATAATTGTTTTAAAAATTAAATAAGGGGGGCTGGAGACATGGCTTAGTGGTTAAGCGCTTGCCTGTGAAGCCTAAGGACCCCAGTTCAAGGCTTGGTTCCCCAGTAACGTTAGCCAGATGCACAAGGGGGCGCACACGCGTCTGGAGTTCGTTTGCAGTGGCTGGAAGCCCTGGCACGCCCATTCTCTCTCTCTCTCTCTCTCTCTCTGTATCTGTCTTTCTCTCTGTGTCTGTCGCTCTCAAAAAAATAAAAAAATAAAAATTAAATAAGGGCTAGAGAGAAGACTTAGCAGTTAAGGCAAGGACCCTGGTTCAATTCCCCAGTACTGACGTAAGCCAGATGCACAAGGTGGCGCCTGCATCTGGAGTTCATTTGCAGTGGCTGGAGGCCCTGGCATGCCCATTCTTTCTCTCTATCTGAGTCTTTATCTATCTCTCAAATAAATAAGCATATGTTTAAAATTATTATTTTTTTTAACTTTTTTTTTTTTTTTAAATTTGAGAGTGACAGACATAGAGAGAAAGACAGATAGAGGGAGAGAGAGAGAGAGAGAATGGGCGTGCCAGGGCTTCCAGCCACTGCAAATGAGCTCCAGACGCGTGCGCCCCCTTGTGCATCTGCTAACGTGGGTCCTGGGGAATCGAGCCTCGAACCGGGGTCCTTAGGTTTCACAGGCAAGCGCTTAACCGCTAAGCCATCTCTCCAGCCCTAAAATTATTTTTTTAATAGAAACAAAATAAATAAATAAATAGACAACCAGAGATTAATCTTCACAAGTCCACCCATTGTCAAGTGGTCACACAGGCATGATACTTATAACCCATAACCTCCCCTGCCCCGGCCAGCAGGGAGTTGAACAAGGACCCGAGGGGAAGTTAACCTGAATGGGAGAAGGCAAACAGACACAAAAAGGAGCCCAAGCTAGGTGTTTGTCAAGGTCTCGAGATTTTATTTTTACATGTAGGTTTATATAAGGTTGGAGGGGAAGGGGGTGTAATCAGGCCAAAGATCACAGAGTTACTGGTTAAGCTGCAATGCCTTTGTTTCTTCATCAGTTACCGGCAGCATGGGGGAGTATTCAGCCAAGCATATGATTTCTTTGTTTCAGCTACTTGAATATTAGATGAGGAAGCAGGAACTTAACTTGCTACATGGCGGTTTCTGTTAACATGGCCGAGGTTTGGTTCATAGCTCTCAACATCCCACCCCTTGTTACTACAGGCTCAACCGCCATATCATAACGCAAAGAGCATTCAGCCAAACTTCAAAAGTCAAGGCGGGGCATGGTGGCGCATGCCTTTGAACCCAGCATTGAGAGGCATGGGTAGGCAGTCTGGTGTGAGTTCAAGGCCACCCTGAGACTACATAGTGAATTCAGGTCAGCATGGGTTAGAGTGAGACCCTACCTCATTCATTTTTCACTGTTCTGAAGTATCTATATGTACAGTCTGTCAATTGAATGCTTTTTTTAAAAAAAGATTGTACTTTTTTTATTTGCAGGCAGAGAAAGATAGGGAGTAGAGAAATGGACAGAATGGGCACTCGGGGGCCTCCAGCCACTGCAAATGGACTCCAGATGTGTGCACCACTTTTGTGTATCTGGCTTTATTTGGGTACAGGGGAACTGGACTTGCATCCTTAGGCTTTGCAAGCACCTTCACCACCAAGCCATCTCTGCAGCCCCTTTCATTTCTTTTTTTTTGGGGGGGTTGTTTTTTTTCGAGGTAGGGTTTCATTCATTTTTCACTGTTCCAAAGTATCTATATGTACAGTCTGTCAATTGAATGCTTTTTTAAAAAAAGATTTTACTTTTTTTTATTTTACTTTTTTTATTTGCAGGCAGAGAAAGATAGGGAGTAGAGGAATGGACAGAATGGGCGCGCCAGGGCCTCCAGCCACTGCAAACCGAACTCCAGATGTGTGCGCCCCCCTTGTGCATCTGGCTAACGTGGGTCCTGGGGAATCGAGCCTCAGGTTTCATAGGCAAGCGCTTAACCACTAAGCCATCTCTCCAGCCCTGTCATGATATTTTATTATTTTTTTCCTCCTATCTTTCCAGCCCTGATTTTTGTTTGTTTGTTTTTTGGATTTTGGTTTTCAAGGTGGGGTCTCACTCTGGTCTAGGCTGACCTGGAATATTAACTATGTAGTCTCAGGGTAGCCTCGAACTCATGGGCGATCCTCCTACCTCTGCCTCCCAAGTGCTGGAATTAAAGGAGTGCCCCACCACACCCGGCTGATATCTTATGTTTTTATTAGCATGAAGAATTAGGTTTTACAGGGGATGGAGAGATGGCTCAGTGGTTAAAAGTACTTGCCTACAAAGCCTAACAACCCAAGTTCAGTTCTCCAGCACCCATGTAAAGCCAAATGTACAAAGTGGCCCATGTATCTGGATACCCATTTGCATACCCATTCTCTCCCTCTCTCTCTCTTTCCCCTCTTGAAAATAAATAAATAAATAGGGGTGGAGGGATGGCTTAATGGTTAAGGTGCTTGCTGGCAAAGCTAAAGGACCCAGGTTCGATTCCTTAGTACCTGTGTAAAGCCAGATGCACAAAGTGGCACATGTGTCTGGAGTCTGTTTGCAGTGGCTAAGAGGCCCTGGTGCACCCATTCTCTCTCTGTCTGCTTCTTTCTCTCTCTGTGTCTCCCTCCCTCTCTCTCAAACAAATAAATAAATTTTTTTTTAAAGAATTAGGTTTTGCATGACGCACACCACCATGTCTGGCTGAATTAGGTTTTTCAAACAAAGTACTTATTTATTTATTTATTACAGAAAGAGAAAGATTACCTTAAATCAAACCTCTTTTCCCAAGCTAAATGGTAGAATGATTGCCCAGCATGCATAAGGCCCTAGATTTGTGTCTCTACTACTGAGAGGAAAAAGTACCATTGCCTAGAAAAAACCTCTTTTTCACAAGAAAGATAGTTTAAAAAGTGTGATCTAAAAATGTGGAACTGTTAGATTTCAAATAAGTTTACAGTTTGAGTAAAGAAATTCAAAAGGTTCTCTTTAATTTGGAAACTTCATTTGGGGTCTTTTTTTTTTTTTTTTGAGGTAGGGTCTCACTTGAGCCCAGGTTGACATGGAATTCTCTCTATAATCCCAGGCTGGCCTCAAACTCACAGTGATCCTCCTAACTCTACCTCCTGAATGCTAGGGTTAAACATGAGCACCACTATGCCAAGCAACATTTTTGTTTTGTTTTGTTTTGTCTTGTGTTTTGTTTTTCAAGGTAGAGTCTCGCTCTAGCCCAAGCTGACCTGGAATTCACTATGGAGTCTCAGGGTGGCCTTGAACTCACAGCGATCCTCCTACCTCTGCCTCCCAAGTGCTGGGATTAAAGGCGTGCGCCACCACGCCTGGCTTAGCACCTTTTTTCTTTCTTTTTTTAATTATTTTTTATTTTTCTTCATTTATTTGAGAGAAAGAATGGGCGTACCAGTGCCTCTAGCTGCTGCAAAAGAACTCCAGATGTGTGCACTCCCTTGTGCATCTGACTTACATGGGTCCTGGGGAATCAAACCTGGGTCCTTTGGCTTTGCAGGAAAGTACCTTAACCACCAAGCCATTTATCCAGCCCAACAAGTACCTTTAAATTTTATTTTATTTATTTGAGAGAGAGTGTGAGAGAAAGAGGAAGAGAGAGAGAGAGAATGGGTATTCCAGGGCCTTCAGCCACAGCAAATGAACTCCAGACATGTGGATCCCCTTGTGCAGATGTGTGACATTGCATGCTTGCCTCACTGTGTGTCTGGCTTATCTTATCCAGCCCAAATTATTTTTTCATTTCACACATAACCACCCATAGCCAGTTATCTTGACGAAGGTCATTTATTTAAATATCTGAAGAACCTTATAAGATTATCTGGAAAATATAAAATCAATTTGCTATAATATTTTATATTATCATTTTAGAAAACAAAAGGCTTGAAATATATGTTGGAAAATCTCTTTGCTATATGTAAAATATTCTTCTTGTAACCTGTAGTATAGGAGGTAAAAAAAAAAAAAAAATTGCAAGAAGGAGGTTCAGTTGGTATCTATCCACTGCAATCCCGAGACATAAAGATAAGGCACCCAGATGCTAGATAGAATGTGGTTCAATCTGTTATTCAGAACAGATAACCATCTGAAACAGTGAAGCCACTCTAGGAGTCACTGATGGTCATTCTCTTGTCAGTTCACCCAAATCAAAACTATGCCACTTGTTAAATATATGTGATTAATCAACAGAGCTGCCGTTTGAGAATTCCCCCCAGGGCCGCCATGAGGAGAACATTAGTGCTGATGAGTAACCCTGTGACCACAAAGGATCCTGAGTGCAAGTCCACAAATACCGGGGTACAGCTTGTATGCCATTAAAAATGACAACGATTTCAGGGCTGGAGACACTGTCAACCACGCTGTCGTGAGCATCTATGGCACCGGGACTCAGTGGAGGAGGAACAATATGTTGGGTATGACCCTGACAGAAAGAGCCGATAAGAACTTCAGCCTCAAACACATAGATGAGATTATCTGTGTTAGAAAGTTTCTTGATCTTGCCTGCTAGAGTTTTGAGTTTCTTGGTGAACTCTATACCGGCTCCATATTTTGAATCTGAAAAAGAAAAAAGGAAAAATTATGCTCTAGAAGTAATAGTACCTATTTGATACTAATATTGTACCCTTTCTCTAGACCTTTAAAGAGTTATCTGCTGGTCCCAAGTCTGAGTCTATGGCCAAAGCACCCAAAACTGGTCCATTCGGGCAAATTACCGCTGCTATCCTTGATATAATAGGAGGTTACACTGGAATACACCGCTAGAATTTATAAAGAGGTCTTTTGTTTCCAAAGCAATTTTATATTGATTAGATTCAATTAATGTCTAGCACTATTGGAATTATCTCCACAGCAAGGACTATACTTCTTGTTTGTACTTGTTTGACAGGTGAGGATGGGATTGGAGAGATGCCGCAATGATTAAAGGGGCTTGTTTACAAAGCGTGACAGCCTGTGTTTGGTTCCTCAGGACCCACATAAAGCCAGATGTACAAAGTGCCAAGTGGGGCCTACATCTGGATTTTGTTTGCAGTGTCAGGTTGCCCTGGTGCACCCATTCTCTCTTCTTTTTTCTCTCTCTTTCTTTTTCTTTCCTTCTGTCTTTCTCTCCTTATAAATAAAAAAGACAGAAAGAAAGGAAGAAATAAAGAAAGAGAGTCTGGCATGGTGGAGCATGCCTTTAATCCCACAACTTGGGAGGCAGAGGTAGGAGGATGGCTGTGAGTTTGAGGCCAGCCTGAGATTGCATAGTGAATTCCAGGTCAGCCAGGGGTAGAATGAGACCCTACCTCAAAAAAAAAAAAAAAAAAAAGCCAAAAATAATAATGCTCCTAAGTGCTTTCTACTGATAGAAATAAATTTTGTTAAAAAGCTTAGTTTAGATTGTACTGTTCATAGTACCAATAATGTAAGACAAAAGTTATGAACTATAAAAGTACAATACTTTCCACAAGACTTACTTTTTTATTTTATTTTTTTTGCTGTTAGTTGTTTCTTGTGGTTTTTTTTTTTTTTTTTTTTTTTTTTTTTTTTTTGAGGTAGGGTCTTGCTCTAGCTCAGGCTGACCCGGAATTCACTTAAGGAGTCTCAGGGTGGCCTTGAACTCATGGCGATCCTCCTACCTCTGCCTCCCGAGTGCTGGGATTAAAGGCGTGCGCCACCACGCCCGGCCAAAAGTCTTCCTTCTGAAGCCCATTCCCTCCCATTGGCTGGCTAATGTCTGCTGCCAACAGCCACATGGGCAGCCTTGAGGAGGAGCGGTTAGGTGGGGGATACCTACCACCGGGCACCGAGTAGAGTCTGTGAAACCCAACTCTACACACCACATTGCAGAACTGGTGGGGGACAAGCTGAAACAGTCTGTGACTGTCACAGCCCTTCAGCGTTCTCCTTTCCATTATTTCCTTCTTCTTTTGAAAGGCGTCCATGAGAACTGCATTGTCGATCTGCTCCACCTAGAAATCAGGAAAAGCAAAACTGAAGGTCTGAAAAAACAGCTAAGTTGTTTCTGGCACTAAGTCAAGAACACAGGTGTGTGTGTACATATCATGCATGTAACTTTTTCAAGATAGGGTCTCACTGTAGCCCAGGATGACCTGGTATTCACTCTGTAGTTTCAGGGTGGCCTCGAAATCAAAGCGATCCTCCTACCTCTGCCTCCTCAATACTGGTATTAGGCATGTGCCACCATGCCCGGCCCAGGGTTCTTTTCACATAAACTTGTCTCAGTTTCTTTCTAGTTCCTAATCTTCTCCTAAGAGGAATTTTCTCTCTTCAAAATCCTCTAAACCAGCTGGGCATGGTGGTGCACGCCTTTGATCCCAGAATTTGGGAAGCAAAGGTAACAGAATTGCATTGAGTTCAAGGCCATCCTGAGACTATATAGTGAATTCCAGGTCAGCCTGGGCTAGAGTGAGACCCTACCTTGAAAAACAAACAACAACAAAATCCTCTTGGGCTAGAGAGACGGCTTAGCGGTTATGGTGTTTACGTGCAAAGCCAAGGGACCCAGGTTCGATTCCCCAGGACCTATGTTAGCCAGATGCCCAAGGGAGCACACGTGTCTGGAATTCGTTTGCAGTAGCTGGAGGCCCTGGCACACCCATTCCCCCGCCACCCTCTCTGTCTCCCTATCTCCCTCTTCCTCTGTCAAATAAATAAATAAATAAATAAAATATATATTTTTTTAAAATCCTCTAAATCATGGGTTGGAGAGATGGCTCAGAGGTTAAGGCACTTGCCTACAAAGACTAACGACCTATGTTCAATTTCCCCAGGGCCCACATATCTACTCTCAATTTTGGCTAGAGAAGCTTCTCTTTTCAGATGGTAGTGACCACTGGGATGACCCAAAAGGCACCATAGTGCCAAGCAGAAGTGACAAAGGAGTGCTCAGCACTGAAACATCTCTATCACACCTTCCATGGATCAGCGTCCATTGCGGAAGAGGTGGCAGAAAGAATGGAAGAGCTAAAGGAAGGGCAGGACTCCTTACAATGTGCTCCTCCAGATACAAAATGGCCTAGATAACCATGACTTCACAGTGCTTGACACGACCTACACAGAATATCATAATAGGAGGAAAAGATGATGACATCAAAATAAAAGAGAGATTGATTGAGAGGGGGAGGGGATATGAGGGAGAGTGGAGTTTCAAAGGGGAAAGTGTGCGGAGGGAGGGAATTACCATGGGATATTGTTTACAATTATGGAAGTCGTCAGTAAAACAACAAGAATTTTTTCAGAACTTAAAAAAAAAAAAAGAATGTAAGAGCCTGCCCAGACAGAAATTGGCCTTGAAATCCATGACCTCACAGTGCCTAGTACTATCTTCACAAGACCCTCATAATAGGAGGAAAAGATGATGACATCAAAATAAAAGAGACTAATGGAGAGAGGGAGGGGAAATGGTGGAGAGTGGAGTTGAGAAGGGGAAAGTGAGGGAGGAAAGGGAATTATCATGGTTGATTGTAAGTATGGAGGTTGTCAATAAATTTTTTTTTAAAGACTACAACCTCCATAAAAAATGAAAATAAGAGCTGGGCGTGGTGGCGCACGCCTTTAATCCCAGCACCCGGGAGGCAGAGGCAGGAGGATCGCCATGAGTTCGAGGCCACCCTGAGACTACATAGTGAATTCCAGGTCAGCCTGGGCTATAGTGAGGCCCTACCTCAAAAATCCAAAAAAAAATAATAATAATAATAAATAAATAAATAAATAAAATAAAACAAATTTAAAAATACATTGTATGCATGTAAAATTATCAAAAAAATTAAAAAGAAAAAAAAAGTGCAGATGAGTGACGGAGAAAGACATCTGACGTTCTCTGACCTTCATGTATGAATGCATGTGATGTCTGCATTTGCGCGCGCACACACACACACACACACACACCAATAAAAAATGTTATTTAGAGGGCCGGGTGTGGTGGCGCACGCCTTTAATCCCAGCACTTGGGAGGCAGAGGTAGGAGGATTGCCGTGAGTTCAAGGCCACCCTGAGACTACATAGTGAATTCCAGGTCAGCCTGGGCTAGAGTGAGACCCTACCTCAAAAAACCAAAAAAAAAAAAAATTTTATTTAGGCTGGGGAGATGGCTTAGCAGTTAAGGTGTTTGCCTGCAAAGCCAAAAGATCTTGGTTCAATTCCCCAGGTCCCATGTAAGTCAGATACATAAGGTGGCACATGCATTCTGGAGTTCGTTTGCAGTGGCTGGAGGCCCTGGCATGCCCATTCTCTCTCTCTCTCTCTATCTGCCTTTCTCTTTGTATCTGTCACTCTCAAATAAATAAATAAAAATAAACAAAAAAAAAATTTTAAAACCTGCTGGAATTGAGCTGATAACCTTCTTTATGTAGACCTGCTGACAGAAAGCTGGAAGAAGCCATTCTGCATGCAGTTCCATGGGAGAGAGAAATCAGTAATGAAGATACTCCACAGTGGAAACTGCAAACCTTATATTTTGCCAGCCAGGCCAAATGTGTGAATGGGTGCAACAGTGGCACGTGTGTCATGGTGGAAACCAACTAACCTCTAATTGGCCTGGAGGCCAGTTCCATGGGAGGGAATACGTCCATGATACTGAAAACCTAAATCAGGGGTAGTCATGCGCCCTAGGGGTATAACATCTGCTTCTGTCTGTCTAAATGTATATACTATGCTCATCAAACTGCCCAGTAAGCACTTCTCTTAATGTTCATATCTATATATTAATGCTACTCTCACTTTTGGTCGAGAACCTTCTCTTTTCAGATGGCAGTGACCTTGGGATAACTCAGAAGTCATCATGGTGCTGCAAAGAAGTGACCAGAGTGCTCAGTACTGCAATATCTCTCTCACACCTTCCAAGGCTCAGGGTCTAATGTGGAAGAGGTGGCAGAAAGAATGTAAGAGCCAAAGGAAGGGTAGGACTCCTTACAATGTGCTCCCCCCAGACACAAAATGACCTGGATATCCATGACCTCACAGTGTCTGACATTACCTACACAAGACCATCATAATAGGAGAAAAGATCATGACATCAAAATAAAAGAGAGACTGACTGAGAAGGGGAGAATGGAGTTTCAAAGGGGAAAGTGGGGGAAAGGGAGGGATTACCATGGGATATTTTTTATAATCATGGAAGCTGTTATTAAAAAAATTAAAAAAAAATAAAAGAGAGACTGATTGAGAGGAAGAGGGAATATGATGGAGAATGGAATTTCAAAGGGTAACGTGGGGGGGAGGGAGAGCATTACCATGGGATATTGTTTAGAATCATGAAAATTGTTAATAATAAAATTTTTAAAAATTAAAAATGTGAGCCACCACAAAAAAAGAAAATAGGTAAACAATTTTAGCACAGTGTAATAAACACTGCTGCATTTTCTTTTGTTTTGCTCAACAATGGGCAGATTATTTCTGAGTCTTAAATCGATGCGTCTGCATGTTCTAACACCATTTCTACCTCCTGTTTCCAAGTACACACCTGAGGCTAGAGAGATAGCTCAGCTGTTAAGTTTCTTGCCCTTATGTCTGCACTCCTGTCCAGTCTCTTTATTTTATTTATTTATTTATTTATTTATTTGGGAGAGAGAGAGGAAGATGCAGAAAGAAAGAGAGAATGGGTTCATCAGGGCCTCCAGCCACTGCAAATGAACTCCAGATGCATACACCCCCTTGTGCATCTGCTTGTGTGCATCCTGGGGAATCAAACCAGGGTCCTTAGGCTTCACAGGCAAATGCCCTAACCACTAAGCCATTTCCCCAGCCCTTCTTTATTTTATTTTATGGAATGGGTACACCAAGGCCTTTAGCCACTGCAAATGAGCTGCAGATGTATGCACCACCTTGTGCATTTGGCTTTACATGGGTACTGGGGAATTGAAACCAGGTCCTTTGGCTTTGCTGGACTTAACTGCTAAAGCCATCTTCTAGCCCCTGTCCAGTTTGATTCCTTGGATTTCAGGTCACTGAGCAGCTAGCTGAGAGTCATTTGTAGGTGAGCTTTTCTTCTGGTTACAGCTAATTACAAGGTGAACCAAATACCACCCCCACCTTAATTAAGGTATACCTTTATAACATGCAAACCACACTCTTCAAACTGTTTCTTTCTGTCCTGAAGTTCTGGCATTGGAGGTGCTGGGTATCGTAGAAAGGTGATAGTTTCCTTCATTTCTTCCTGGTATTTTGGCTTCCAATCAGTCCATTTTTCTAAAAATGAGCAAGACACAAGTTTATCTCATTACTCTAAGAACAATAATAAATCTGAGGTAAGGTTTCACTCTAGCCCAAGGCTGACGTGGAATTCACGATGTAGTCTCAAGATGGCCTCGAACTCATGGCGATCTCCCTACCTCTGCCTCCCAAGTGCTGGGATTAAAGGCGTGCGCCACCATGCCAAATAAATCAAATAAATTCTAATAAACTGGACTACTAGCTCATTTAAACTATACTCATGTCCTTAAGGACATGCAAAGAGAATTGTGGTGCACATTTAGAAGCTGCTTTTTTAAATTAATTTTTTTGGTAACATCTTTTTTATGTTTTATTTTTTTCTTTATATTTTATTTTATTTATATTTGAGAAAGAGGCAGATAGAGAGAGAATGGGCATGCCAGGGCCGTCAGCCATTACAAGCGACTCCAGAAGCATGTGCCACCTTGTGCATCTGGCTTATGTGGGTCCTGGGGAATCGAACCTGGGACCTTTAGCTTTGCAGGCAAGTGCCTTAACTACTAATCAATCTCTCCAGCCCAGCTGCTGTTTTGTTTTTTAAATTATTATTATTATTTACTTGAGCTGGGCGTGGTGGGGCATGCCTTTAATCCCAGCATTCGGGAGGCAGAGGTAGGAGGATCTCCGAGAGTTCGAGGCCACCCTGAGACTACATAGTGAATTCCAGGTCAGCCTGAGCCAGAGTGAGACCCTACCTCGAAAAACCAAAAAAAAAAAAAAATAATAATAATAATAATAATCCCAGCACTTGGGAGACAGAGGTAAGAGGATCACCATGAGTTCGAGGACACCCTGAGACTACATAGTGAATTCCAAGTCAGCCTGGACTAGAGTGAAACCCTACCTCAAAAAACCAATGAAAAGGAAAAAAAATATATATATATATTTGCAAGGATAGAGAGAGAAAGAGATAGAGAGAATATGGGCACACAAGGGCCTCTACCCGCTGCAAATGAACACTATACACATGTTCTTCCTTGTACATCTGGCTGACATGGATCCTGGACAAGGTTTCACAAACCAGCCTGAGGACTGGAGAGACGGTTCAGTGGTAAAAGACACATGCTACCACCAAACCCAGCTTCTCTTCTTGTTTTTTTATTTTTCTCAATTTTTTAAAACATTTTCCATGATTATAAAAAATATCCCATTAACAATTTTCATGATTCTAAACAATATCCCATGGTAATGCCCTTCCTCCCCCCCTTTCCCCTTTGAAATTCCATTCTCCATCATATCCCCTTCCCATCTCAATCAGTCATCATCATCATCATCAAGCCTGGCACCTTAGCTTTTGCATTCTGTCTGTCTCATTCACTTTAGATCACACTCTTGCTTGAGTCTGCATGAATGGAATCATCGCTAAGGAAGGTCTGCCTATCTACCATGACTCATTCCCCTTTAAGACCTAAGTCAGCAGTCACCTTGGATTCCAGTAAGGCCCCAGGCACAACAGGCCACCCTCACCCCTAAGATGAGGCCATTATCTATGGAGAGGGTACACTCTGGAGTAGAGCATCTGCTAAAACCAGATTGATTCCCCTAGGTCCATGAGAGCAATTAATAGATTAACAACTTGTGAGATCCTTTTGTAGGCCCTGAGCTAAGACATTCATGGATGGGATCACACCTTGACCAGGACTGATTAATTCTGGGTATCTCTTCCAAACTGTTCCCCGCATCCATCCTCTAATTAAACCTAAAACTCACATCAGACCTGAAGGAGATTTGAGGACCCTAGAACTCTTCATCTGTTCCTCTTCCCAAGGTGAAATGATTAAATCATCCTCTGCTCGTAACCATTCCGTATCACGCTCACTGCTCTATTGGGATGGCTGGGTGTGCCGAGCCTGCTTGGGGCTGCTGGAGCCAGGGCTTTGCCCCTAAAACTCCTGTTATGGGCCTGGAGAGATGGTTTAGCGGTTAAGCGCTTGCCTGTGAAGCCTAAGGACCCCGGTTCAAGGCTCGATTCCCCAGGTCCCATGTTAGCCAGATGCACAAGGTGGCGCATGCATCTGGAGTTCGTTTGCGGTGGCTGGAGGCCTGGTCAGCTTGGACTAGTGTAGACCCTACCTCAAAATAAGAAAAAGTGCTTAGAACGGTTAAGTGCTCATATTAAATCAGACATCTCTATCACACCATCTGAGTCTCTGTGAACACTGAAGAAGAAATGGAACTCACAACAATCCTACCTCTGCCTCCCGAATAGTGGAATTAAGGACAGGCACCACCAAACCCAGCTTCTCTTCCTGTTTTATTTTATTTTTTCTCAATTTTTTAAAAACATTTTCCATGATTATAAAAAATATCCCATGGTAATACCCTTCCTTCCCACCTTTCCACTTTGAAATTCCATTCTCCATCATATCCCCTCCCCAACTCAGTCTTTTTTTTTTAATTTTTATTAACATTTTCCATGATTATAAAATATATCCCATGGTAATTCCCCCCCCCACACTTTCCCCTTTGAAATTCCATTCTCCATCATATTACCTCCCCATCTCAATCGTTATACTTACATATATACAATACCAACCTATTAAGTACCCTCCTCCCTTCCTTTCTCTTCCCTTTATGTCTCCTTTTTACCTTACTGGCCTCTGCTACTAAGTATTTTCATTCTCACACAGAAGCCCAGTCATCTGTAGCTAGGATCCACATATGAGAGAGAATATGTGGCGCTTGGCTTTCTGGGTCTGGGTTACCTCACTTAGTATAATACTTTTCAGGTCCATCCATTTTTCTGCAAATTTCATAACTTCATTTTTCTTTACCGCTGAGTAGAACTCCATTGTATAAATGTGCCACATCTTCATTATCCACTCATCTGTTGAGGGACATCTAGGCTGGTTCCATTTCCCAGCTATTATAAATTGAGCAGCAATAAACATGGTTGAGCACGTACTTCTAAGGAAATGTGATGAGTCTTTTGGATATATGCCTAGGAGTGCTATAGCTGGGTCATATGGTAGATCAATCTCTAGCTGTTTTAGGAACCTCCACACTGTTTTCCACAATGGCTGGACCAGATTGCATTCCCACCAGCAGTGCAGAAGGGTTCCTTTTTTTCCACATCCCCGCCAACATTTATGATCATGTGTTTTCATGATGGTGGCCAATCTGACAGGAGTGAGATGGAATCTCAATGTAGTTTTAATCTGCATTTCCCTGATGACTAGTGACGTAGAACATTTTTTTAGATGCTTATATGCCATTCGTATTTCTTCCTTTGAGAACTCTCTATTTAGCTCCATAGCCCATTTTTTGATTGGCTTGTTTGATTCCTTATTATTTAGCTTTTTGAGTTCTTTGTATATCCTAGATATTAATCCTCTATCAGATATATAGCTGGCGAAGATTTTTTTCCCATTCTGTAGGTTGCCTCCTTGCTTTTTTCAGTGTCCTTTGCGGTGCAAAATCTTTGTAATTTCATTAGGTCCCAGTGGTTAATCTGTGGTTTTATTGCCTGAGCAATTGGGGTTGTATTCAGAAAGTCTTTGCCAAGACCAATATGTTGAAGGGTTTCCCCTACTTTTTCCTCTAGCAGTTTCAGAGTTTCCGGTCTGATGTTAAGGACTTCTTAATTAATAATTAATTAATAATTAATTAATTCTTAATTCTTGTGCATGGCGAGAGAGAAGAATCTATTTTCATCCTTCTGCTGATATATATCCAGTTTTCAAAACACCATTTGCTGAAGAGGCTGTCTCTTCTCCAATTAGTGTTTTTGGCATTTTTATCGAATATCAGGTGGCTATAGCTACTTGGGCTTACATCTGTTCCACTGATCTACATGTCTGTTTTTGTGCCAGTACCATGCTGTTTTTGTTACTATGGCTCTGTAGTATAGGTTAAAATCAGGTATGGTGATACCACCAGCCTCTTTTTTGTTGCTCAGTATTATTTAGATATTCGAGGTTTTTTGTGATTCTAAATGAAGTTTTGGATTGTTTTTTTCTATTTCCATGAAGAAAGCCTTTGGAATTTTGATAGGGATTGCATTAAATGTGTAGATTGCTTTAGGTAAGATTGCCATTTTCACGATATTGATTCTTCCAATCCAGGAACAAGGGATGTTTCTCCACTTTCTAGTGTCTTCTGCAATTTCTCGCTTTAGTGTTTTAAAGTTCTCATTGTAGAGATTCTTTACTTCCTTGGTTAGGTTTATTCCAAGGTACTTTATTTTTTTTGATGCAATTGTGAATGGGAGTGATTTTCTGATTTCATCCTCTGTGTGTTTGTTGTTAGCATATATGAAGGCTATTGATTTCTGTGTATTTATTTTGTATCCTGCTACATTGCTGTAGGTTTTGATCTGCTCTAACAGCTTGTTAGTAGAGTCTTTAGGGTCCTTTATCTATAGAATCATGTCATCTGCAAATAATGATAACTTGATTTCTTCCTTTCCAATTTGTATCCCCTTTATGTGTGTCTCTTGCCTTATTGCTATGGCTAAGACTTCCAAAACTATATTAAATAAAAGTGGGGACAGTGGACACCCTTGTCTTGTTCCTGATTTTAGTGGAAAAGCTTCCAGTTTTTCCCCATTTAGTAATATGTTGGCTGTAGGCTTATCATAAATAGCCTTTATTATATTGAGATATGTTCCTTCTATTCCCAGTCTCTGTAGGACTTTTATCTTTTTTTTTTCTTTATAATTTTTATTTATTTGTGTATGTGTGTGTGTGTGAGAGAGAGAGAGAGAATGGGCACTGCAAACGAGCTCCAGATGCATGCGCCATCTTGTGCATCTGGCTTACGTGGGTCCTGGAGAGTCGAACCAGGATCCTTTGGCTTTGCAGGCAAATGCTTTAACCGCTAAGCCATCTCTCCAGCCCTCAATCAGTCTTTTATTTTGATGATCTTTTCCTCCTCTTATGATGGTCTTGTGTAGGTAGTGTCAGGCACCGTGAGGTCATGGATATCAAGGACATTTCATGTCTGGAGGGAGCACGTTGTAAGGAGTCCTACCCTTCCTTTGGCTCTTATATTCTTTCCTCCACCTCTTCCGCCTTACACCCTGAGCCTTCGAAGGTGTGATCGAGATGTTACTCAGTACTCTAGTCAATTCTTTCCTGCACCATGATACCTTATGAGTCATCCCAAGGTCATGGCCATATGAAAAGAGAAGATTCTCTACCCAAAGTGAGAGGAGCATTAATATAAGGGTACGAATATTAAGAAAAGTGCTTTACTGGGCAGTTTGATAAGCATCGTATATAAATTTATCCAGACATCAGCAGATGTTACACCCCTAGGACACATGATTACCCCATTTTAAGTTTTCAGTATCAGGGATGTATTCGCTCCCATGGAGTGGGCCTCCAGTCCAATTAGAGGGCAGTTGGTTTCCACCATGATAGACGTTTCACTATTGCACCCGTTGGCTCATTTGGCCTGGCTGGCCAATTATAAGGCTTGCAGTGTCCACAGTTGAGTATCTTCACTGGTGGTATCTTTTTCTCTCATTGAACTGCATGCAGAATGGCTTCTTCTAGTTTTCTGTCAGCCTCTTCTTGTTTTTTGAGACTAGATGTCAAGTAGCCCAGCTTGGCCTTTAACTCCTAACTCTCCTGTCTCCATTTCTGGAGTGAGTGGTAGGATCACGGGCATGCGCCACCGCAGCTGACTGGCCTTGTACTATCATGTCTTTTCTTCTTTTTCTTCTTTTTTTGTTGTTGCTGTTTCGGTTTTTCAAGGTAGGGTCCCGCATTAGCGTAGGCTGACCTGAAATTCATTATGTAGTCTCAGGGTGACCTTGAACTCACAACAATCCCTCTACCTCTGCCTCCCCAATGCTGGGACTAAAGGCATGCGCCAACACGCCTGGAAATAAAAATGCGTCTGGCGTTTGTTTGCAGCGGCTAATGGCCCTGACGCGCCCATTCTCCATCTGTCTCTTTCTCTCTCTCCCTCAAATAAAATACAAACTAAAGTTAAAAAAAATCCTCCAAAACTATATGAACCAGAATGGCTTGCTCTTTCTTCTCCCACTCTTTTTTAAAAATATTTTTTAAATTAATTAATTTATTTGAGAGTGACAGACAGAGAGAGAGAGAGAATAGGCGCCCCAGGGTCTCCGGCCATTGCAAATGAACTCCAGACGTGTGCGCCCCCTTGTGCATCTGGCTAACGTGGGTCCTGGGGAATCAAGCCTCAAACCCAGGTCCTTAGGCTTCACAGGCAAGCGCTTAACCGCTAAGCCATCTCTCCAGCCCCTTCTCCTGCTCTTGTATCCACACCTACAAGAACACTCATACGCCACATTAGGAACACTACCATGCCCGGCTTGATTTTTTTTTTTTAAACTTACTTAATAGAATGTTACTCACCTGACAAGCTCCAAAGACTTCTCTCTCTTTTCTTTGCCACTTCTTCCTGAATGACAGACAGCATACGTTCAATATTCAGGACTGCTTCAATGAGGTTAGCATGAGCTCCTTTAATTTCTAAAGCTGCCTTTCCAGGACTAACAATCTCTGAAATGGCGACACTTGAGGTTTTCTGGAGCTGAGATAAAATGTCATGTTCCTTTTTCCCAAGGTAGAGAATATGATTGTTTTCAATGACGTGTTGCTCCTGAGAGGTCAGTAACTTTTGAATCCAGGCTTTGGCTTCACTCATATCTTCCATACTGTATCCCATGAGGTTGATGGCAGGAGAGCCAGCTTCATGCCCGTTTCTTCTTTGCTCCTCTGTGGTCCACTGCGAGACTGAAATAATTATCATAAGCAAAAATAGAAGGCTGGCAGGTTGTAAAATAGTACAGAACAGGACCAGGTTTGATGCCCCGTACCCATGACAAAACCAGATGCGCAAGATGGCGCATGCATCTGGAGTTCAGTTCCACTGGCTAGAGGCCTGGTGTGCCCATTCTCCCTTTGCCTGCCTCTCTCTCCTCTCAAAAAATAAATAAGATATTGAAACTAAACTAAAACAGTACAGAACAAAGTACTGATGGCCAGTGTTTGCCCCAAGGAAATTGTCAGCAATAGCAGTCCCAGTAAGGGACCCATCACTGGAAGCTGCGCTAGGTAGAAGGGAATCTACACATATGGTTTATGGACTCCTTGGAACAAGCAGTTAGAATTGACTTTATCTTATCTGCCACTACTGGGTGGCATTTGTTCTGATTTCATCTGCCAGGTGGGACATTTCTTAACCTCTTATACCTTATAGGTTCATAATCAAATATGTCTGAAAAAAGCCAGGCGTGGTGGCACATGCCTTTAATCCCAGCACTCAGGAGGCAGAGGTAGGAGGATGGCTATAAGTTCAAGGCCACTCTGAGACTCCATAGCAAATTGCAGGTAAGCCTTGACTAGAGTGAAACCCTACCTTGAAAAACAAAAATCAAACAACAACAACAAAAAAAACCCAAGTATGACTGAAAGAGAGTGGAATTTTTTAAAAAATCTTATTTTAGTTATTTATTTATTTGTGTGTGTGTGTGTGAGAGAGAGAGAGGCAGATAGATTATGGGCACACAAGAGCCTCCAGCCACCGCAAACAAACTTGAGATGTCTGCACCACCTTGTGCATCTATCTGACTTATGTGGGTACTGGGGAATTGAACGTGAGTCCTCAGGCTTTGCAGGCAAGTGTCTTAACTGCTAAGCCATCTCTCCAGGCCTCAGAGTGAAATTTATTTATTTTTTATTGACAACTTCCATAATTGTAAACAATATCCCACGGGTGAGTGAAATTTATTTAAAGAAAGAAATAGAAACTAAAGCAGGCAAAGCAGTGCATGTTTGCAATCCCAAAATCTTGGAGGTGAGGAGGGTCAGGACTTCAAGGCTAGTCTTGGATATATAGAGAGCTTGATGGCAATATGAGACCTTGTCTCAAAAAAAAAAAACAAAAATCAAATGAAAGAATTCCCCTTAAGTCAGCCGAATGTGGTGGTGTATACACCTTTAATCCAAGCACTCGGGAGGCAGAGGTAGGAGGACTGCAGTGAGTTCAAAGACTCCCCCTGAGACTCCATAGTGAATTCCAGGTCAGCCTGAGCTAGAGTGAGACCCTACCTTGAAAAACAAAATAAAATAAAAGTTTCAATAAATAAATAAATAAATAAATAAAGTTGCTGCTAGAATTCCCTTTAAATCATTAAAAAATAATAATAATAATAAAAGCAACCCAGTAGCCGGTTGGGCAAAAAAACTTCTCAGAGAAGGAAACCAGAATTACCTCTATCTATGTGAAAAGATGCTTACTTTCATTATAATGAGGGACATGAAAAATCACCTGTGACAATAGCAAGCATTGGGAAGGACATAGAACAAGTAGAACTCCGACGTGTTTATGACAGATACAACAAAACTGGAACAAATGTTCTTTTTTTTTTTTGAAGTAGGGTGACTCTAGCCCAGGCTGACCTGGAATTCACTATGAAATCTCAGTGTGGCCTCGAACTCACAGCGATCCTCCTACTTCTGCCTTCTAAGTGCTGGGATTAAAGGCGTGCATCACCATGCCCAGCGGGTTCAGAGCTTTTAAGAAGACCCGCTTTGCTTAGACCCAGAGTCTCTAAATCTGTAGTCAGCCAGTCTCTCTCTCTCCCCACTCCTTATTTTATTTCTTTGAGACAGGCTATCATACAGTCTAGGTTGGCATTAAGGTGATGTTGAACTCCTCCTGATCTTCCTGCCTCTACCTCCCAAGTAATGAGATTTCAGGCATGTGCTACTATACGCAGCTCTAAGAACTCCTGTGAATTTCTTCTTTTATTTGGTTTTTCGAGGTAGGGTCTTGCCCCAGCCAGGCTGACCTGGAATTCACTATGGAGTCTCAGGGTGACCTCGAACTCATGGTGTTCCTTCTACCTCTGCCTCCCAAATGCTGGGATTAAAGGTATGTGCCACCACACCCAGCTGAATTTCATTTATTTATTTATTCATTTATTTATTTATTTACAGAATAGGAAAGAGACACACAGAGAGAATTGGCATGACAGGTCTTCAGCCATTGCAATCATCCAACTCCAGATGCTTGCGCCACCTAGTGGGCATGGGTGACCTTGCACTTGCCTCACCTTTGTCTGGCTCATGTGGGATCTGGAGAGTGGAATGTGGGTCCTTAGGCTTTGCAGGTAAATGCCTTAACCACTAAACCATATCTCTAGCCCCCTTCCCGGTGAATTTCTTACCAGCGTGACTGTTGATGTTCATCATCTTGGAGCACCCTGCCATTTCAGCACAGAAAACCTACAATAAGCAAAACAGCAGGGTCAGAACAAGGCTCCCACCCATCTTCACCAAAATCTGTCTGCGTGGACATGCCACATTTAATCCCAGCACTCAGGAGGGAGAGGCAGGAGGACTGCCATGAGTTCAAGGCCACCCTGAGACTACATAGTGAATTCCAGGTCAGCCTGAACTATAGAGAGACCCTACCTCAAAACAAACAAACAAACAAAAAAAATGAACAAACAAGCCAGGTGTGGTGGCACACGACTTTAATCCCAGCACTCGGGAGGCAGAGGTAGGTGGATCGTAGTCAGTTGAGGCCACCCTGAGACTCCATAGTGAATTCCAGGTCAGCCTGGGCTAGAGTGAGACCCTACCTCAAAAAAAACAAAAAAAAAAAAAAAGAGTTTGGGCTGGAGAGATGGCTTAGTGGTTAAGACACTTACCTGGACTCAGGTTCAATTCTCCAGGACTCATATAAGCCAGATGCACAAGAGGGCACACACATCTGGGGTTCATTTACAGTGGCTGGAGGCTGTGGTGTGCCCATTATCTTGCTCTCTCTACCTGTCTGTCTATTTCTCTCTTTCGAATGAATAAATGAAAATAAAAAATTTTTAAATTAAAATAAAGAGTTTGGAACTCTGGTGGACCTTGATTGTGGTATTTGCTGACTTTTTTTTTTTTTTTTTTTTTTAGGTAGGGTCTCACTCTACCTTAGGCTGACCTGGAATTCACTATGTAGTCTCAGGGTGGCCTCGAACTCATGGCGATCCTCCTACCTCTGTCTCCCATGTGCTGGGATTAAAGGCGTGCGCCACCACGCCTGACTCTATTTGTAATTCCTTCCTCTCTCTGCTTGGATTTATGAATGGGAGTCAGCTTCTTCTGCCATTAACAGAACTTCCTCTGGATCTGTAAGCCTGAAATAAATTCCTTCCTCCCATAAAACTGCCACTTGGAGCTGATAATAGAAAGAGGATGAGAAATGGGTGTGCCAGAGCATTTCCTGCTCCAAGCAAACTCCAGACTCATGCCAATTTGTCCACCTGGCTTTATGAGGGTACTGGGGCATCAAGCCCTCACCAGCAGGCTTTAGAATCAAGCACCTTTGACCACTTAGCCATCTCCTCAGCCCTCTCCTGGTGTTTGAAACCATCTTATCCAGTATCTTTTGTGTTTAAAGTTGATATAGTAGATAATAATTACTTCATTGAAAAGGTGATTATTAATGAGATAGACTGGATTTTACTTAATACCTGAACTTAACAATTATTAATTTAACTTAAGAATTAAAAAACATGAGGATAGGGTTGGAGAGATGGCTTCGCACTTAAGGTGCTTGCCAAAAAGCCAAAAGACCCAGGTTCAATTCCCTGGACCTATGTAAAGCCAGATGCATACAGAGGCACACGCATCTGGAGTTCATTTGCAGTGTCTGGAGGCCCTGGTGCACCCATTCTCTCTCTCTCTACTTGTCTTTCCCTTTCTCTCTCTGCCCAGCCTCTAACAAATAATTAAAATGTTTTTGTTAAATATGAGGATATTTTCCACATAAATTGTATCTACCACTGCTGTTTCTAGAGCCTGAGAGATATGAAATTTGTCCTTTTTTTTTTTCTGAGGTAAGGTCTCACTCTAGCTCAGGCTCACCTGGAATTCACTATGGAGCCTCAGGCTGGCCTCGAACTCACGGCGATCCTCCTACCTCTGCCTCCCGAGTGCTGGGATTAATGGCGTGCACCAGTGTTTTATAGATTGGAGACTCTCTGTAGACATTGTTGAATAGACAAACTGTAGGATATTTATTTCTAAGCTGTTAACTCACCTCATATGTTTCCGTATCTTCTGGAAAGATCACGAAGTTTACAGTGAGGGGTTTTGCCAGGTACACTGTGGCAAATGTCAAAACTTCATTAAACATGATCTGCGCTGCTGTTTTCTTATTCATGCCCATCCCTCCAGTGCCAAGGGTAGGAAAGGAGATGGAGCTTATATCTGATATCAGGCATTTTTTCAAACATATTTTCATTGCATCTTTCAATATCTGTAAGAAAATCACAAATTTAAGATAAATCTTTTAGTCAATAACAAGAGTTCAGGGGGTTGGGAGATCGCTCAGCAGTCAATAGCCCTTGCTTGCAGAGCCTGCTAGCAAGGGTTTGATTCCCCAGGACCCATGGAAAGCCAGATGTACAACGTGGCACATGAGTCTAGAGTCTGTTTGCAATAGCAAGAGGCCTTGGTGTAACCATTCTCTCTCTCTCTCCAGCTCTTTCTCTGCATACAAATTATATACATATAATATATTATATATATGTATGTGTGTATGTATTCATTTTCAAGGTAGGGTTTCATTCTAGCCAAGGCTGACCTGGAATTCACTATGTAGTCTAAGGGTGGCCTCATACTCATGGCAATCCTCCTATCTCTGCCTCCCAAGTGCTGGGATTAGAGGCATGTGCCACCTCGTCTGGCATAAATATTTTTTAAGAGTTTGTTTATTTATTTATTTATTTATGAGAGAGAGAAAATAGCAGGTAGAGATAGAGAGAGAGAGAATGGGTGCAGCACCTCCAGCCACTGCAAATGAACTCCAGATTCATGCGCCACCTTGTGGTTCCTGGGAAATCCAAGCTGGGTCCTGTGGGTTTGCAAGCAAGTGCCTTAACTGCTAAGCAATCTCTCCAGCCCATAAAAATATTTTTTTTTAATATTTTTTTGTTCATTTTTTATTTATTTATTTGAGAGTGACAGACACAGAGAGAAAGACAGAGGGAGAGGGAGAGAATGGGCGCGCCAGGGCTTCCAGCCTCTGCAAACGAACTCCAAAGGCGTGCGCCCCCTTGTGCATCTGGCTAACGTGGGACCTGGGGAACCGAGCCGCGAACCGGGGTCCTTAGGCTTCACAGGCAAGGGCTTAACCGCTAAGCCGTCTCTCCAGCCCATAAAAATATTTTTAAAGTAATATTTCAGTTAACCTTTGCCCACATTTTACAATGCCAGCCTCTACTTGGGGTCATGTCCGTGCCTCCTCAGAGGACAGGAAAGGCCCCACTCCATAAGGCTAGGTGATGGGAACTACAAAGGCTGGGAAACTCCAACACAGTGGCTCCCTATGTACTGCTCAGGACACTGGGCGCTGTGATTTCTGTCACATCTTCCCAGTTCAGAGAGCCAAGCTATGCGCTACTCACTTGCCATTACCAAATCAACACTTTTATTAAGGAGATGGAGACTTCCACAAGAAAATAGCATTCATTATCATTAATGTTTGTTACATAATTCTTCCAAGAAGTGCTAATGTTTTGGCCAGCTTTGGTCAACTTTCAATTTGCATGAAATTTCTATTACAGCAAAGTTGTCTACGGACGAACCCTAAGAAGCTGAGTTAGAGAGAGTGATCAGAGGACCAATTGGGGATCAGAAATTTCTCTACCAAGAGAGGACAAGACCTAGCAGGGCATGGTGGCACAAGCCTTTAATCTCAGCACTTGGGAGGCACAGGTAGGAGGATTGCTGGTGAGTTCGAGGCCACCCTGACACTACATAGTGAATTCCAGCTCAGCTTGAAGTAGAGTGAGATCCTACCTCAAAAAACCAAAAATGAACTGAATCCCAGCACTCAGGAGGCAGAGGTAGGAGGATCACCAAGAGTTCGAGGCCACCCTGAGACTCCATAGTGAATTCCAGGTCAGCCTGGACTTCAGTGAGACCCTACCTCAAAAAACCAAAACAAAACATAAAAAACAAAAAACAAACAAATAAAAAAATAAGAGAGAATAAGACCTGCTACAGAAACAAAGACAGACAAACCAGGCATGCTAGGTTTATAATTCCAGTACTCAAGAGGTTTGGGCAAGAGGATTATCATGAGTTTGAGGTCAGCCTGCATTGCATAGTGAGTAACAGGCCAGCCTGGGCTACAGAGTGAGACCCGGTCTCCATGAAACCCAAAGAGCAGGGTGTCTGGCTAAATGATATACTATGCTGCTGTTGGCCAGGAGCCTATGCCCAACTTCTGCTCATGCCACGGTTTCCTGTCATCATGGGGTTTCCCCTATAGTCCATAAGCCAAAAAATCCCCTTTCCTCCCACAAGCTTTGGGCCAGAAGGTAAGTATAACAGGGCTTATGCCACTTGTCATTTTATACCTGTAATGGAGTGATGGACATTTGACAGACTACTTAGCTATATAAATGTAAATTAATTACCTGATACGTAGTCATCATTGTTGGTTGCCATAGTACGTGGTAAACATAGCGACAGAGCAATTTAAATCCTTTTGTGACCAGTACCAGCTGAGAATTGGAGGTCAATTTAGCCTTGATATCATCAAATTCCCATTTCATTTCTTCTCCTGCTTGTTGTAAAATTGACTTGGTAATAGGTCCACTTGTAAGATCAAAGGTGTTTACAGAATTAACAATTACATCTGTCTGTAAAGAGAAGGAAACACAAGATTCATTATTAAATTCCTCCTTCAGTGACTGATTTAAACTTTTACCTCCTTAGTAGCTTTGAAAAGGAGCCAGGTATGGTGGCACACAACTTTAATCCTATCACTTGGGAGACTGAGGTAGGAGGATTGCTGTGAGTCTGGGGCCAGCCTGGGCTACAATGAACCTCTCCATTCCTCCTTTCATCCCTCCGAAAAAGCAAGTAAAGAAAAATATTTTTTGTTTTGATCTATTTAAGAGCGAGAAGAGAGAGAGAGAGAGAGAGAAAGTGAAAGTTTGAGTATGCTAAGGACCTCTTGTCTCTATAAATAAACTCCAGACACATACATCCCTTTGTGCATCTGGCTTTATGTGAGTACTAGGGAATTGAATCCCTGCCATCAGGCTTTGTAAGCAAGTGCCTTTAACCACTGAGCAATCTCTACAGCCTGAAAAGTACTTTTTGAAGATCTGAAATCTACAAAAATTAATTTACTAATTGTTAGAAACTTCATTTTCAAAGAATGGGCTAGGGATGTAGCTCAGCTGATAAAATGCTTGCACACCCAACCCTGGGTATGACCCCTAACACTTGGTAAACTGGGCATGGTACCCATGTCTGTAATCCTAGCATTTGAGAGGTAGAGGCTGGAGGATCAGGAGTTCAAGGTCATCCTCAGCTAACAGCAAGTATGGGGCCACTGTGGGCTGCAAAAGCACACAAAAGAAACTCCCCAAAGAGTGATCATTCGATTGTCACGAAACTGTCCTATTTGGAAATTAATGTGAATATCTACAAGTTATTATTGCAATCATCTATTAACGCTTTGCTAAATTATGCCTCGTTCATGTCAAGATTCTGATCATTCCTTGTAATGTCTTATGCTCCTGCCTCCACTTTTTTGTCTTTAAGGTAGGGTCCCGCTCTCTAGTCCAGGCTGACCTGGAATTTACTATGTAGTCTTAGGCTGGACTTGAACTCACAGCAATCCTCCTACTCTGCCTCCTGAGTGCTGGGATTAAAGGCGTGCGCCACCGCACCCGGCCTGCCTCCACTTCCCCAGTGTTGGGATTACAAGCATGTGCCACCATATCTGGTTCATGTGGCGCTGGGATGGAACCCAGGGCTTTGTGCATGCTAGGCAAGCGCTCCTCTAACTGAACTATAAACTATACCCTCAGCCCTTGCCTTTTCTTCCTTCATATATATATATATATATATATATATTGTTCATTTTTTATTTATTTATTTGAGAGCGACAGACACAGAGAGAAAGACAGATAGAGGGAGAGAGAGAATGGGCACGCCAGGGCTTCCAGCCTCTGCAAACGAACTCCAGACGCATGCGCCCCCTTGTGCATCTGGCTAACGTGGGACCTGGGGAACCGAGCCTCGAACCGGGGTCCTTAGGCATCACAGGCAAGCGCTTAACCGCTAAGCCATCTCTCCAGCCCTCTTCCTTTTTTTTTAAATTTCTCAATTTTTATTAACATCCTCCATGATCCTTTTCTTCTTTATCTCTTTTTTCCTTCTTTCTTTTTTTTTTTTTTTTTTGAGACAGGGTTTCACAAAGTAGCCCAGATTTCTTCAATGGCATTACAGGCATATGCAATCATACTTGGTTATTATGTTTGTTTTCCCCACTGATGGAGGTCAAACCCAGGATATTGTACATGTAAGAAAGCATTCTACCACTTAGCTACATCCCAAGCTTGTAATTTGTTCTTTCTTTTTAAATGGGCACAACTGGGCTTCCTCTAGGCACTGCAGATGAATTCCAGAAGCATGCGCCTCCTTGTGCATCCGGCTCTATGTGGGTACTGAAGAATCAAACTTGAGTCCTTTGGCTTTGCACACAAGCACTTTGACTGTTAAGCCTGTGATTTTTTTTGTTTTTTTTGTTTTTTTTTTGAGGTAGGGTCTCACTGTAGCTCAGGCTGACCTGGAATTCACTACGGAGTCTCAGGGTGGCCTTGAACTCACAATCCTCCCACCTCTGCCTCCCGAGTGCTGGGATTAAAGGCATGCACCACCACGCCCGGCTTTTTTTTTTTTTTTTTATAGTAATAGCCAGTTTCCTTCTCTGCCTTACCACCATCATTTTTTCCCCTATTTCTCTATAGGTTGTTTTATAAACAAGAGGAAAGGGGCTGGAGAGATGGCTTAGTGGTTAAGGTGCAAGCCTGCAAAGCCTAAGGACCTAGGTTCAATTCTCCAGGTCCCACATAAGCCAGAAGCACATGTGTCTGGAGTTCGTTTGCAGTGGCTAGAGGCCCTGGTGTGCCCATTCTCTCTCTGTCTCTCTAATAAAGAAAAATAAAATCTTTATGCCAGCATGGTGGCGCATGCCTTTAATTGAAATACTCAGGAAGCTGAGGTAGGAGGATCGCTGTGAGCTCGAGGCCACCCTGAGACTACATGGTGAATTCCAGGTCAGCCTGGGCTAGAGGGATTCCCTACCTAAAAAAACACTACAGATGGACAAATAATATTTTTACACATGCTCAACATAATTAGCCACCAGTGAAATGCAAATTAAAACTGCTCTGAGAGTCTATCTAACCCCAGTGGGGACAGCTATCATAAAGAAAACAATGGGGGAAAAATTCATTCAGAAAGTGCAGATGAAGGACTGATTAGATTGAGTTCGAATCCAGCCTGGGACTACATAGTGAATTCCAGGTCAGATTTGGCTACAGTGAGACCCTACCTGTAGAAAATAAAAATAAATGCCAGGCATTGTGGCACATGCCTTTAATCCCAGCACTCGGGAGGCAGAGGTAGGAGATTCACTGTGAGTCAGCCTGAGACAACATAGTGAATTCCAGGTCAGTTTGGGCTACAGCTAGACCCTTCCTCAAAAACCAAAAAATAAAATGGTGGGGGGCGGCTAGAGCGATGGCTTAGCGGTTAAGTGCTTGCCTGTGAAGCCTAAGGACCCCGGTTCGATGCTTCATTCCCCAGGATTAATTTTTATTTATTTGACAGAAAAACAGGCAGAGAGAGAGATAATGGGCGCGCCAGGGCCTCCAGCCACTGCAGACGAACTCCAGACACGTGCGCCCCCTTGTGCATCTGGCTAACGTGGGTCCTGGCGAATCGAACCTGGGTCCTTTGGCTTTGCAGGCAAATGCATTAACCACTAAGCCATTCCTCCAGCCATGCCCCCCCCACCCCACTATTAATTTGCTTCATGCCTAGATGGCATGCCCACATCAGGCCCTTGGGCTGCAGAAATGAGGAAGCCACGGTCCTCCTCAAAGTGCGCTGTGCTTAGCAGAAGAGAAGTTGCCAAAGCCTAGGAATTACCACGTTCACCCTGACTTCCTCCTCTCCCTCCCTGGGCCCCAGCCTTTGTGTCCAGTGAACCCACTCTAAATGCTAAGTGCTGGGGGAACCAGTGTATGACCTTAAGCTCCATCAGGAGCCAGGCGTGGTGGCTCACACCTTTAATCCCAGCATTCCGTTTGATTCCCCAGAACCCACGTAAAGCTAGATGTACAAGTGGAAAATGAGGTAGAAGGATCGCTGTGAGTTTAGGGTCCACCTGGGCTATAGCAAGACCCTACCTCGTAAAACCAAATATAATAATGGTGCCAGGTGTGTTGGCACACGCCTCTATCCCAGTGCACACCTTTAATCCCAGCACTCAGGAGGCAGATGTAGGAGGATGGTGGCGAGTTCGAGGCCACCCTGAGACCACATAATGAATTCCAGGTCAGCCTGGGCTAGAGTGAGACCATACCTCCAAAAACAAATAAAGAAAGGAAAAAAAGAAAGAATAGAGTTTAAGTTCCTTGGGATCAACTATGATTATTATTTTTTTTTTGAGGTGGGGTCTAGCTTGAAGCCCAGGCTGCCATGTAATTAGCTTCAGGCTGGCCTCACTCAAACTCACAGTGATTCTACTACCTTGGTCTCCCAAGTGCTGGGATTAAAGGCGCTCAGCAACTGTTATTCCAATTCTTCATGGTACCTGAGAAATAATAGCCTATGCTGCCAATTATCCATGCTTTACAGACGAGCAACTGTAAACTGAGAGATAGGTGATTTGCGGGTAGAAAACAGCACAGATGGCCAGATTCTGAAATCAATAATCTTACCTCTAAAAAGGTGCTTTCTACACACCTTGTACACTGAAACCTCTCACGAGGTAACCAACAAGCAAGCCCATGGTCACCTTTGGGAAGGAAGAGAAGCCGACTTACTTTTTGTAGTTCAATGTGGCCTTGAACGACGTGGAGAGTCAGGCCCTGGGCAAGCTGAAGGGTGGTTTGATTCTTCCTAGGGCCCAACTCACTGGGTCCTAGGATGGCTTTTGAAGCAGTTTCAAAGGAAGCGACAGTGAGAGCCTCATTGCTCACCAGGTGAATTTCTCTCAAATTACCGGCTACTGGATTGTTTTGGAAATAAGCACAAATCGTTTCTAAAATGATTTTTGTACACAAATCCAGAGGAAACTGAAAAATTCCAGAGCTCAGGGCCGGAATCGCTATGGTCTTAATGCCCTTATGTTTATAGTTGACACAGTCTAGAACATTCTTGATAGCAAGGCGCAGCAGCTCTATGGATCTCTGTCTTCCCATTATCACCCACTGGGGCCCAACGGCGTGGATAATCACATTGCAAGGAAGCGCCCCTGCCTTGGTCACAGCTACCTGACCAGTTGCGACTTTGCCAAATGTCTCGATCAGACTTCTGCTCTCCTCTTGGATTTCCTGGCCACCAGCTCTCACCAGGGCCCCAGCCAGGCCTCCTCTGTGCTGGAGCTGTTCGTTGGCTGCGTTTACCACGGCGTCGACAGCATGCTTGGTGAGGTCATCGTGCCAGACCGATAACTCGAGCTCGGGGCTCAGTCTCTTTTTGAAAACTGGGTGAGCGAGAGAAGAGCTGTTTCGTGTCTCCAGAGCGGGGTGGCTCAGCGTGGAGATGCAGCCGAACTTACTCTGGAGGACTTCACACAGCTGACTCTCGTGACTTTTAAAAATGTCGAAGTCACTGTGACTAATGGGAATTTGCCAACAATAGTTTTTTTCCAAAGAGGCGCTGTCTGGAAAAAAAAAAGACAGAAGAAGAAAGAAATGAGTGAAGATTTCCTCGAAAAGTCTGTAATGCCTCATTGCACCAAGAGAGGGTTGGTTTGTTATTTGCAAAGATTTCTAGCCCTCTTACTAAGTCTGCTTTTCAATGAAACATATAACGAGACTACGGCTATCTGCGAAAGTCACCAGTAATGGGCTCAGTCTTGAGAGGATAAGCCTAGAGAAGGTGGGAAACCAAAACGGGGGAAAAGGACTGGAGAGATGACTTAGTGGCTAAGACGCTTGCCTGCGAAGCCTAAGGACCCAGGTCCAGTTCCTCAGATCCCATGTAAGCCATGGCACATGCATCCGGAGTTTGTTTGCAGTGGCTGGAGGCTCTCCCTCTCTACCTCTTTTTCTCTCTCAAATAAATAAATAATTTTTTTTTTTTTTTACAGACAGGGCTGGAGAGATGGCTTAGCAGTTAAGCACTTGCCTGTGAAGCCTAAGGATCCCGGTTCAAGGCTCGATTTCCCAGTACCCACGTTAGCCAGATGCACAAGGTAGTGCATGCCTCTGGAGTTTGTGTGCAGTGGCTGGAGGCCCTGATGTTTCCATTCTCAATCTCTCTCTCTCTGTCTGTTACTCTCAAATAAATAATTAAGATGAACTTTGATTAAAAAAAGAAAAAAGACAACTTCTGGGAGCCTCCATTATGCAAAAGAAGCAACAACCAAGTCCGTGATCGGACTTGGTTTTGGTAGGAAATCTTAAAAGAGCTGCCTCTTGGATTAGGCAGGTACCTGTTGAGTTTTTTGTTTGTTTTTCAAGGTAGGGACTCACTCTTTAACCCAGGCTGACCTAGAATTCACTATGTAGTCTCAGGGTGGCCTCAACTCAGCGATCCACCTGCCTTTGCCTCTTGAGTGGTGGAATTAAAGGCATGTGCCACATACCTAGCTTTAAAAAAAATACCTTATTTACTTATTTGAGAGGGGAAGAGGGAGAGTGAGAAGAAGAGTCAGACAGACAGAGAAGGAGAATGAATGCACTAGGACCTCCAGCCACTGCAAATGAACTCCAGACGCATGCACTACCTTGTGCATCTGGCTTGCATGGGTACTGGAAAATTGAACCTGGATCCTTAGGCTTCGCAGGCAAGCACCTTAACCGCTAAGCCATCTCTCAAGTCCCCCATTGACTGTCAGAAGAGCCTCAAATCCGTGGGCTGCTGGCTCACTGTCTCTGAAGTGCATGTGGCACCTCCTCATGCGTGGCATCTCCTGCAGTCACACTGCTGAGCCCTCAGTGGGGGGACGGTCTCCATCCGGGAGAGGAGACTGCCGAGTGGGAGGTGACCTTACCTGCTCTTTTGCTGGAAGCTGCCGCTCCGACGCCCTGTGAAAAATGAGAATGGATGTTTTAGAAACCAAAGCTGAAAAAGGAGAGATGACTGACATCAGGTAATTTCCAGTCAAAAAAGTGAAAGAAGCACTGGGTTTTGGAGGGAGGAGGACACGTTGTTTTGTTTTGTTTTTTTCAAGATAGGGTCTCACACTGGTCCAGGCTGACCTGGAATTCACTATGTAGTCTCAGGGTGGCCTCGAACTCTTGGCCATCCTCCTACCTCTGCCTCACGAGTGCTGGGATAAAAGGCGTGCTTTATTTATTTATTTATTTTGGTTTTTTCGAGGTAGGGTCTCACTCTAGCTCAGGCTGACCTGGAATTCACTATGGAGTCTCAGGGTGCCCTTGAGCTCACGGCAATCCTCCTACCTCTGCCTCCTGAGTGCTGGGATTAAAGGTGTGGACCACCACGCCCGGCTCAAAGTGATTTTATTTTTTTAGAGGTAGGGTCTCACCCTGGCCCAGGGGGACCTGGAATTCACTATGGAGTCTCAAGATGGCCTCAAACTCACAGCGATCCTCTCTCTACCTCTGCCTCCCTAATGCTGGGATTAAAGGCGTGAGCCACCACGCCTTGCTGGTTTCATTTTTAAAAATTTTTATCTTTGTGCCTGAAACATTGAAAATACTGAATGTTCCAAGCACCTAACCGATGGCTACTTCCCTGGAGGTCAAACTCCTGTTTGTTTCTTTGTATGTTTCGAAACAGGCTCTCACTCTGCTGCCCTGCTGTGTTAACTCATTATGTAGTCCACACTGCCCTTGAACTCCCTGCCATCCTCCTGCCCCAGCCTCTGGTTACAGATGCGTAGCACCATGTCCAGCTGACGCACATCTAATTCAGAATAAGAAATGTTGCTGGGCGTGGTGGCGCGCGCCTTTAGTCCCAGCACTCGGGAGGCAGAGGTAGGAGGATCGCCGTGAGTTCAAGGCCACCCTGAGACTCCATAGTGAATCCCAGGTCAGTCTGGGCCAGAGTGAGACCCTACCTGGAAAAACCACCAAAAAAAAAAAAAAATGCAATGCTGGAGGTTAACCCCCCACAAAGCACAAAGGCTCAAGGGCTACAGACCAAAATGACCCAAAGCTCTCAGGCAGTCTCCAATTTCCAAAGTCTGATGGAGTTTCCCTAGCCAGAATAGAAAACGAGAAAATGTAGCAAGACTTAGTGGCGCTCGCCTTTAATCCCAGCACTCGGGAGGCAGAGGTAGGAGGATCGCCGTGAGTTCAAGGCCACCCTGAGACTCCATAGTGAATCCCAGGTCAGTCTGGGCCAGAGTGAGACCCTACCTGGAAAAACCACCAAAAAAAAAAAAAAAAAAAAAAATGCAATGCTGGAGGTTAACCCCCCACAAAGCACAAAGGCTCAAGGGCTACAGACCAAAATGACCCAAAGTTCTCAGGCAGTCTCTAATTTCCAAAGTCTGATGGGGTTTCCCTAGCCAGAATAGAAAAAGAGAAAATGTAGCAAGACTTAGTGGCGCTCGCCTTTAATCCCAGTACTCGGGAGGCAGAGGTAGGAGGATCGCCATGATTTCGAGGCCACCCTGAGACTACAGAGTGAATTCCAGGTCAGCCTGGGCTAGAGTGAGACCCTACCTCAAAACACCAAAAAAAAAAAGGGGATTAATTAATAAATAATATAAAATAAATACAAATTTAAAATCCCCAAGGTTATAAGAAAATTTGATCCAAGTCACCATACCAATTGCCCACTTGGGACCCCTCCTGATTCAGGAGCTCTGTTTTACTTTCTCTTTTCAAGGTAGAGTCTGGCTGTAGCCCAGGCTGACCTGGAATTCACTCCATAGCCTCTGACTGGCCTCAAACTCACAAACTACCTCTGACTCGAGTTCTGCAATTAAAGGCAAGGGCCACCACACCCAGCAGGTTAGCATATTTTTGATTCTCCATTTTTTCCACATGGTACAAAAGAAAACTTGTTGCAACATTCAGACCATGGGAGAATGTTAGGTGAAATTTAAGACTCCAGATCAGTTGCTGTTATAGGGAGAACTCTTCATGCCCTGATCAAAATTCACAATGTATGGGCTGGAGAGATGGCTTAGAGGTTAAGTGCTTGCTTATGAAGCCTAAGGACCCCGTTTCGAGGCTCGATATCAAGTTAGCCAGATGCACAAGGGGGCGCACGCGTGTGGCGTTCGTTTGCAATGGCTTGGAGGCCCTGGCGCTCCCATTCTCTCTCTCTATCTGCCTCTGTCAAGTAAAAATAAGTAAAATAAGTAAAAATAAACAAAAAATATTTTTGTGTTTACCATGGAATAGGCCATCCTTCAGGTCCTTGGTGGGTCTTTCAGCGTTCACCTGAAGACAGTAGCTCCTGGATGCACTGGCGTTTATTTCTAGAATTAAATAGAAACACTACAGTAAGCACTGACTAGAAGCTGAGGACACTGGCCACAACGACACCACATTAGGACTGAACATGAGTTCTGATCTAAAGTAGCTTGACATTTCACTGAAGAGACACATGTTGTTTTGCCGTCACTCATATTTTTATTTACTTACTTTTTGTTGTTTTTTTCGAGATAGGGTCTCACTCTAGCTCAGGCTGACCTGGAATTCACTACGTAGTCTTCAGGGTGGCCTCAAACTCACGGCGATCCTTCTCCCTCTGCCTCCAAAGCGCTGTGATTAACTCACAAAGATCTGCCTACTTTTATACCTCCAAAGTGATGGGATTAACTCACAAAGATCCACCTACTTTTACCTCCAAAGTGCTGGGACTAAAGGTGTGTGCCACCACGCCCGGCTTTTTTTTTTTTTTTTGAAGTAGCATCTCGTTCTAGCCCAGGCTGGCCTGGAATTTGCTATGTATTCTCAGGGTGTTGTTGAACTCACAGTAATCCTCCTACCTCTGCCTCCCTAGTGCTGGGATAAAAGGTGTGTGCCACCATGCCCGATTATTTTTTTTTTTCTGTTGCTAAGATAATATAAATCATTTCAGAGAGGGCTGGGGAAATGGCTAAGTGGTTAAAAGTGCTTACTTACCAAGGCTGCTGTCCCAGCCGGGCGTGGTGGCGCACGCCTTTAATCCCATCACTTGGAAGGTGGAGGTAGGAGGATCGCCTTGAGTTCGAGGCCACCCTGAGACTCCATAGTGAATTCCAGGTCAGCCTGAGCTAGAGTGAGACCCTACCTCGAAACACAAAACAAAAGGGTAATAAGGGACAGCAGCCTTTGGGTTTTTTTGTTTGTTTTGTTTTGTTTTTGTTTTTTTGAGGTAGGGTCTCACTCTAGCCCAGGCTGACCTGGAATTCACTATGTAGTCTCAGGGTGGCCTCAAACTCACTGAGATCCTCCTACCTCTGCCTCCCGAGTGCTGGTACAAAGACGCGCACCACCACATCTGGTCCTTTATTACTCTTACTATTTTCCCTAGGAAAGTCCCGATTAAAGCCCTAAAGGCAGGTCAGAGAAGAAAAAGCCATAGGGGCTGGAACAGGAAAGCTTTAAGGAAATGAGATCAGAGCCAGGCTTCAAAGGGAAGGGCAGTTTTTACGTACTTAGAAGATGGAAGTTATAATAAGACTGGACACAGCATTCCAAGAACAGCTTTAAGAGTGACGTGGAGACCCCTCTGAGGATGTTTGAAGAAGTGGAAACTCCCTGTGTTCTGAGTGTGTGATAAACAACCTTGACCCAACTACATAGAGGATACCTGGAGAAAAGTCAGAAACTGGAAAAAATTATATTTGCATAATTTTCCATCTAATAGAATTGTTAGAATGATGATTAAAATGCCTATAATTTTTGCTATCACTAAGTCCTTGAAGTGATTATACACACATATGTGTAATTTTTTTTTTTCACAATAAGGTCTCACTTCAGCACTCGGGAGGCAGAGGTAGGAGGATTGCGGTGAGTTCGAGGCCACCCTGAGACTCCATAGTGAATTCCAGCTCAGCCTGGGCTAGAATAAGACCCTACCTTGAAAACCCAAAAACTAAAAGTAATAAAAATGAGTTACATCACTGCACCATTAGGATTAAGCCCAGCACAATCCTAGAACGTAAGGACTAGACCCATTTGTGCCTCCAGAGGGCGCTGCTGCTTCCAGATAGCACTTCTAAGGTCTCCTGTGGGTTGCGGGCATTTCTTTTGGTGTTGGTACATTTTCTTTTTTTCTTTCTTTCTTTTTTTTTTTTTTTTTTGGTTTTTTGAGGTAGGGTCTCACTCTAGCCCAGGCTGACCTGGAATTCACTCTGTGGTCTCAGGGTGGCCTCGAACTCTCAGCGATCCTCCGACCTCTGCCTCCCGAGTGTTTGGGATTAAAGGCGTGCGGCACCACTCCCAGCTAAATAAATAAATTTTAAAAAAGAAAAGATCAGGTCAAGTTTTGCAGAAGCTGTATTTGCAAGGATTATGTGACCCTCAGGTAGCGCTGGAAAGGGAGACCCTGGAGAGCTATAACCTGGTAAGACAGATATGGGTGTGGTCACGGCCAGAAAGCAGATTTAGGAACAGACTAGGCTAGAAGACAGTCCCTCGGGGTTCAGTTTTCTGAGGACATTGGCAGCTTGAGAGCAGCAGCGCGATGCAGGACCATCATCCTTACCCCCTTCCCCCCAAATCCAAAGATGTTCAAGACCCTTATATTTAAAAAAATGCAATATTGCCGGGCGTGGTGGCGCACGCCTTTAATCCCATCACTCGGGAGGCAGAGGTAGGAGGATCACTGTGAGTTCGAGGCCACCCTGAGACTACACAGTGAATTCCAGGTCAGCCTGGGCTAGAGTGAGACCCTACCTCGAAAAAAAAAAAAAAAATATATATATATCTATATACACATACATGTATATATAAAATATTGAGACAGAGAGAGAGAGAATGGGTACACCAGGGCCTCCACCCACTGCAAATGAACTCCAGATGAATGTGCTACCTTGTGCATCTGGCTTACATGGGTACTGGGTAATCGAACCAAGGTCCTTTGGCTTTGTAGGCAAATGCCTTAAGCACAAATCCATCTCTCCAGCCCTTTTCTTTCTTTTAAAAAAATTTTTTTTAAGTATTTTTATTTATTTGCAAGCAGAGAGAGAGAGAGAAAGGGAATGGGTGCCCGGGCCTCCAGCCACAGCAAACCAATTCCAGATGCATATACCACTGCCTCTGACTTTATGCAAATACTGAGGAATTGAATCCAGGTAGCTAGGCTTTGCAGGCAATCATCTTAACCGCTGAACCATTTTTCCAGCCCTGACCTCTGATCTTTTCATCCCATCCTTTGTCCACACTTTATCCACCTCTTGGATTTCACAACTCAGTAAAACTGTTTGTTAATTAACAAAAGAAAAAGAAAGCCGGGTGTGGTGGTGCACGTCTTTAATCCCAACACTCGGGAGGCAGAGGTAGGATCGCTGTGAGTTCGAGGCCACTCTGACACTACATAGTGAATTCCAGGTTCCAGGTCAGCCTGAGCCAGAGTGAGACCCTACCTCGGAAAAACAAAACAAAACAAAACAAAACAAAAACCTATTTGCCAACTCAAAACAAAAATTTAAGAAGTATCCTTAAGTCTTCCCTTATATCCAACCGATTTCTGGGCCCTAACTACCTCAATTGATTCAGATATGCCCCTACTTTTCTTACTACCAGGCACTGCTGTATTCTAAGATCTCAGAGCCTATTATTGTGCTAAAGCAATACACTCTTTTTTTTTTATTTTTATTTATTTATTTATTTGAGAGCGACAGACACAGAGAGAAAGACAGATAGAGGGAGAGAGAGAGAATGGGTGCGCCAGGGCTTCCAGCCCCTGCAAACGAACTCCAGACACGTCCGCCCCCTTGTGCATCTGGCTAACGTGGGACCTGGGGAACCGAGCCTCGAACCGGGGTCCTTAGGCTTCACAGGCAAGCGCTTAACCGCTAAGCCATCTCTCCAGCCCAAGCAATACACTCTTACCAAAGATTGAAAAGTTACACATCATTTTACATGATGTCTGAATAGGTACTACATTTACATAGTTTTAATTTAGAAAGTATTTAAGGCCTCTTCCTATTTCCCTAACTAAATGTTCTGTTTCCTTCTAGAGGCATCTCTCCACAAGACTGTGTGTGTGACACTGTGTGCCTGCTAAAGTGACAGGGCAACTTTTTAAATTTATTTATTTGTTTTGTTTTTTTTTTGGTTTTCCGAGGTAGGGTCTCACTCTAGCCCAGGATGACCTGGAATTCACTATGGAGTCTCAGGGTGGCCTCAAACTCATGGCGATACTCCTACCTCTGCCTCCCGAGTGCTGAATTTATTTGTTTTTATCTATTTATTAGAGACAGAAAGAAAGGGCACAGCAAGGCCTCCAGCCACCATAAATGAACTACAGATGCATGCACCACCACACGCATCTGGCTCATGTTGGTTCTGGGGAATTGAACCTTGATCCTTAGGCTTTGCAAGCAAGCGCCTCAACCACTAGACCCTCTTACCAGTTCAGGAGGACAACTTTTTTATTTTTTTTGTTTTTCGAGGTAGGTTTCACTCTAGCTCAGGCTGACCTGGAATTCACTATGTAGTCTCAGGGTGGCCTTGAACTCATGGTGATCCTCCTACCTCTGCCTCCCCGGTGATGGGATTAAAGGCATACACCACCACACCCAGCAACTTAAAAAAAAAAAAATTGTTTATTTTTATTTATTTATTTGAGAGTGACAGACAGAGAAAGAGGCAGATAGAGAGAGGGAGAATGGGGGCATCAGGGCCTCCAGCCACTGCAAACGAACTCCAGATGCGTGTGCCTTCTTGTGCATCTGGCTAAAGTGGGTCCTGGGGAATTGAGCCTTGAATCTGGGTCCTTAGGCTTCACAGGCAAGCGCTTAACCACTAAGCCATCTCTCCAGCCCCCCCACCCTTTTTTTTAAATAAATTTTTTATTTAGTTATTTGAAAGCGACAGACACAGAGAGAAAGACAGATAGAGGGAGAGAGAGAGAATGGGCGCGCCAGGGCTTCCAGCCTCTGCAAACAAACTCCAGACACGTGCACCCCCTTGTGCATCTGGCTAACGTGGGACCTGGGGAACCGAGCCTCGAACCGGGGTCCTTAGGCTTCACAGGCAAGCGCTTAACTGCTAAGCCATCTCTCCAGCCCCCCCACCCTTTTTTTCATGGACAACTTGTGAGATTTCTCTTAGTGAGTTAAGAGGGAAAACAAAGCAGTAAAGCACACTAATCAAAGTTATTCAGGCTGGAGAGATGGCTCAACAGTTAAGGCGCTTGCCTACAAAACCTAACAAACTGAGTTCAGTTTCTCAGTATCCATGTAGAGCCAGAGGCACAAAGTTGCACATGCATCTGGTGTCCATTTGCAGTGGCGAGAGGCCCTGGAGTGCCCATTCTCTCTGTTTGCAAGCAAATTTTTTTTTAAATGTTCTTCCAGGCTGAAGAGGCAGTTTATCGATTAAGGTGCTTGCCTGCGAAGCCTACAGACCCATGTTCAACTCTCCAGACCCATGTAAGCCTGACGCACAAAGGTGAGGCAAGCACAAGGTCGCACATGCCCACTAGGTGGCGCAAGCGTCTGGAGCTCAATTTAATGGCTGAGGCCGTGGTGCACTAATTCTCTTTCTCCCTTCCTCCCTCTGTCTCTCTCACTCTTACTCTCTAAAATAAATAAATAAAATCAAATAAAAATAGTTCTTCATTTTCTCCACTTCTGTCTTTCCTCTCTCCCTCCCTTCTCCCAGAAGCACGTGAGAGATTCTCCAGGGCCCCTCCTCCCCTTCCTAGCCTGCCTTCTTTTAGCAACGGTGCTTTCTTGCTTGGTTTTCCCTCTTAGCTTAGTTTATCTCTCTAAAATAAATCACAGAACTTACTCTTAAAAAAAAAAAGTAGCTGATAGGGCGTGGTGGTGCACGCCTTTAATCCCAGCACTTGGGAGGCAGAGGTAGGAGGATCGCCATGAGTTCGAGGCCACCCTGAGACTACATAGTGAATTCCAGGTCCGTCTGAGCTAGAGTGAAACCCCACCTCAAAAAACAAACAAACAAAAAAAGCTGAAGCGGCTCTGCAATTATAGGCACTTGCTTGGAAAGTCTGGCAGCCTGGGTTCAATTCCCTAATACTCACACAAAGCCCGATGCACAAAGTGGTGCATGAGTTTGCAGTGGCTAGGGGTCCAGTAGTGCCTGTTCATTGTCTCTCTCTCTGCTTGTAAATAAGATTTGAGAACCAGGCATTGTGGTGGTGCACACCTTTAATCCCAGCACTTGAGAGGCAGAGGTAGGATGATCATTGTGAGTTCAAGGCCAGCCTGGGCCTACAGAGTGAGTTCTAGGTCAGCTTGGGTCAGAGTAAGACCCTACCTCAAAAAAAAAAAAAAAAGACAAAACAACAACAACAAAAAAGAATATTTAAAAAGAAGAAGAAACTACAGGGCTAGCTTAATGGTCAAGGCTTTTGCCTGGGAAGCCCAAGGACCCAGGTTCGATTCCACAGAACCCGCATTAGCCAGATGCACAAGGTGGCACGTGTTTCTGGAGTTCATTTGCAGCGGTTGGAGGCTCTGGTGTGCCCATTTCTCTCTCTCAAGTAAGTAAATAAAAATAAAATATTTAAAAGAAGATACTATAAAGAACACCTTTGTACATAGGTCATTTCACATTAGGGCTACTATCTCAACAGGATAAGTTGTCAGAAGTGGACTCCCCACGAGGAAATGAGGTAATTCTAAGAGTACTGCCAAATTTCTGCCTGTAAAATCTGATGCATTTCCAGTCTCATCAGCCACGTGGGAAAGCTCTCTGCCTCTGTTTCTGTTTGCTTGGAAATGAGCCCCTCCCCCACCCCATAGTTGTCAAGTCTGTCTTCATCTTCTTTCTTTTTTTTTGGTTTTTCGAGATAGGGTCTCGCTCTAGCCCAGGCTAACCTGGAATTCACTCTGTATTCTCAGAGCGGCCTCGAACTCACAGCGATCCTCCTACCTCTGCCTCCAGAGTGCTGGGATTAAAGGCGTGCGCCACCACGCCCGGCTAGATCCGTCTTTTTGGAGTATAAATGATGTACTTTTCTACTCCTCATTCTACCTGCTACTTGAGCTATCCAAGGTAGACCATTGAGCATATGTAGCAGTTAAGTACAGGGCACGGGTTTATTGTGAAATGCGACCGTTACTAAAGCACTAGAAAGCATGCGTGCGAAGTGTGCAAATTAACCCGCTAGACTGAATGAGTAGATTAGATTATGCAACATAATAGAAAAATTAACTTCTGCTCATACAAGTTAAAACACGGTGACGATTTTTAGAATGAAGTTTGGACAGCACGTATCTGACAGGCCTCTTTCTCTTCATTTCCTAAATCCAGCTCCTCTCCTTCCCGGCCTCAGCCTGGGGGTCTCCCCACCTCTTTCATTATCCGGCCCCGTCCACCCTAGATCTTACAATTCTGCCTGTAGCTTCCTCTCACTGTACTTCCTTAAAATATGTATATATTTTATTTTATTTATTTGAGAGAAAGAGGCAGAGAGAGAGAGAGAGAGAGAGAATGGGCATGCCAGGGCCACCAGCCACTGCAAACGAACTCCAGACACGTGCGCCCCCTTGTGCATCTGGCTTACGTGGGTCCTGGAGTTGAACTGGGATCCTTTGGCTTTGCAGGTAAACGCCTTAACCGCTAAGCCATCTCTCCAGCCCCTCCGTGTGCTTATTTATTCACAGGTCCTCCAGCCTTTACTGGCCCTTTTGGTCAGGGGCCTCTCATTTTTATTCCCTAGAACCCGGACAAGTAAAATAGATCAGTGATGCTGGCTAACTTAAGGAATCAGGGCAGAAAATTACCAGGTAGAGTTGCAGGAAGGAAATGGGTGATAGATTTCAATGCAGATAAACAAACTCTGTTAAAAAAAAAAAAAAATAGGGCTGGAGAAATGGCTTAGAGGTTAAAGGTGCTTGCCCAGTAGTGACTCTGGTTCAACTCCCCAGTGCCCATGTAAAGGTGCATGAGTCTGCAGTTCCTTTTTAGTGGCTGGATACCCTGGCCCCAAGCACTCTCCCTCTCTCTCTTTCTCTCTCTCTCTCTCTCAAATAAATAAAAGCTAAAAAAAAAAAAAATTTTTTTTTTCGAGGTAGGGTCTTGCTGTAACTCAGGCTGAGCTGGAATTCACTATGTAGTTTCAGGGTGGCCTCGAACTCACGATTATCCTTCTACCTCTATCTCCCCAGTGCTGGGATTAAAGCCGTAAACCCAAAACGCCCAGCTCAAAATATCTCTTTTAAAGGGGGCCAGGAGAGAGATGTTTCTAGAGGTTAAGGCTCTTGCCTGCAAAAGGCAAAGGACCCAGGTTCAATTCCAATCCCCACGCAAAGCCAGATAGATGCACAAGGGGGCGCACGCACCTGGAGTTCGTTTGCAGCGGCTGGAGGTCTCCCCCCCACCCACCGCGTGCCCATTTCTTTTGTGTTTCTCTTTCTATCTCTCTCAAATAAATAAATAAACTAAAAAAAAAAAAATCAGGAAATAATTTTTTTAAATAGGCAAATGCGGAACCCACCTTCGCAGGAAATAACGAGTTAGAACAGTGGTTCTTAAAGAACAGAGACACAGAGGGAAAGTTTTATCCCCCCCCCCCCTTCCTTGCCTAAGCTCCCCAAGTCACACGCGCAAATCTGACCCTGGGATCCTGGGGAACCGTCCCACCCTCCTGGGCCTGCTGGAGAGGGTCCTCTGGGCACGCTCCCTCAAGTGCCCATCACCCCGGGGTGGGCACGAAATACTCACCCGCAGAGAGCGCCACAGGCTGCTTGCAAAGCGCGGAGGAGGAGGAGGAGGGGGGCGGTGGCTGTGCGGGGAACAGGGAGGGATCTTCCCGGGGAATCGAAACTGAAACTTGGCGGAGGCGAGTCTGCGCCTTCGTCCGAGCCCAGCGGTGTCCCGAACCTCCCCCTGCCCCCCGATCCCCCCCAGAGCCAGGCAGGCGATCGCGACACCCCCATGGCCTCCGACTCCCGCCCGCCGTCCCCGCTGATGGCGCGCCTGTCCCAGCCCATCGCCCGCGCGCGCTGGAAGCTGGAGAGGTACTTCCAGAGCCGGGCCTCGGGCGGAGGGGAGTGCACGGTCGTGCCCGTGGACCTCAGCGCCGGGGACACCTTCCGCGTGCAGTTCCTGAAAAGGTCAGGTGAGCTGTGGTCAGCCTGGAGGGATCGGGGAGGGAGAGGAGGGGGAATGGTGGTCCTACTGCCCCTCCAGGCCCCGGGTGCAAAGGCTGCCAGCTGGGCACTTCCTGCTGGCCTAGGAGAGTGCCATAGAGGGTATGGTCCTGCGTGGGGAGGGGGGTTTGACAGCAAGCCCGGACTCCCCCAGCCCCACAGGGAAGGATAGGGTTAATTAAGAATGTCCCTCCGGGGCTGGAGAGATGGCTTAGCGGTTAAGCGCGCTTGCCTGTGAAGCCTAAGGACCCCGGTTCGAGGCTCGGTTCCCCAGGTCCCACGTTAGCCAGATGCACAAGGGGAGTACATGTGTCTGGAGTTGGTTTGCAGTGGCTGGAAGCCCTGGCGCGCCCATTCTCTCTCTCTCCCTCTATCTGTCTTTCTCTCTGTGTCTGTCGCTCTCAAATGAATAAAAAAATAATAATAAAAAAGAATGTCCCTCCCCTGAACTGGGTTGATGGCTCCCTAAGGATTTAAGGGCAAGGTTCCCCCTGGTACCCATGTAAAGCCAGTGACACTTGTATCTGGAGTTCATGTGCAGTAGCAAGAGGCCCTGGCAGGCCCATATTCTCTCTCATACGAATAAACAATAAAAATTATATATTAATAATAACAATGTATATTGCATTTTTCTTTTTTTTTCCAAAGATTTATTTTTATTTATTTATTAGAGATGGAGAGAGAGAGAAAATGGGCATGCCAGGGCCTCTAGCCACTGCAAACAAATTCCAGGCCCATACCCCATGTGCATCTGGCTTACGTGGGACCTGGAGAATCAAACCTGGGTCCGTAGGCTTCACAGGCATGCGTCTTAAGCGCTAAGCCATTCCCCAGCCCTGGATTTTTTGACATAAAGTCTCACTGTAGTGCCATTTATTTGTTTATTTATTTTGAGAGAGAGAGAGAAGAGAGACAAAGAGAGAATGGGTGCGCCAGGGCCTCCAGCCACTGCAAACGAACTCCAGAAGCATGTGTCGCCTGTACATCTGTCTTATGTGGGTCCTGAGGAATCGAACCTGGGTTGGCTTCGCAGGCAAACACCTTCACCACTAAGGCATCTCTGCAGCCCAAAACATGATAGGTTTAATAAGCAAATTATGCCCTATTATCATTAAGCTGCCTCCTTCACTACCCCATATGCCCTCATTCCCCCTATCACCAGTCTGCTTTTCCAGAATGCTGGGTAACAGCTTCATGGGAAGGTGGTGGGCATGATGCACACGCATGAACATGAGGGACATTGCCTTGTATGCATGCATTCCACATCCACAGATTCACCCAACCAGCGACAGAAAATATTTGAGAAAAGAAATTGCATTTTCACTGAACACCCACGGATATTCTTCTAGCCACTTTTCCCCTAAACAATAGATTATAACAGCTACTTACATAACATTTAGTTTGTATAAGGGATTATAAATCATCTTAAAGTATATGGGGGGGTTGGCGAGATGGCTTAGTGGTTAAGGCACACGCCTGTGACGCCTTCTGCATGTATCGCGTAACAGAGTGGCGCATGTGTCTGGAGTTCGTTTGCAGTGGCTGGAGGGCCTGGCGTGCCCATTCTCTCTCTCCCCCTCTCTCTGTCTCTAGTAGATAAATAAATAAGCAAATAACTAAATCTTAAAGTCTATGAGAAGATATGAATAGCTATGTAAGTATTATGCTATTTTACATAAAGGCCATTCCTGGATTTGATATCCTTGGAAGTCTTTAGAGTCAACTCACAAGGGGACACTGAGAGCCAGCTATTTTATTTTATTTATTCATTTATATATTTATTTTGAGAGAGAGACAGACAGAGAGAGGCAGATAGTGAGAATGGGTGCGCCAGGGCCTCCAGCCACTGCAAACTCCTGACGCATGCGCCATCTGGTGCATCTGGTTTGTGTGGATCCTGGGGAATCGAACCTGGTTCCTTAGGCTTCTCAGGCAAGTGCCTTAACCACTAAGCCATCTCTCTAGCCCAGAGCCAGCTATTTGAATGTATTTTTTAAAGTGTTCATTTATTTATTTATTAGAGAGAGAGAGACACACACAGAGAGAGAGAGAGAGAGAGAGAGAGAGAGAGAGAGAGAATATGGGCACACCAAGGCCTCCAGCCACTGCAGACGAACTCCAGACGCTTCCGCCCCCTTATGCATCTGGCTTACGTGGGTCCTAGGGAATCGAACCATGGTCCTTAGGCTTCACAGGCAAATGCCTTAACTGCTAAGCCATTTCCCCAGCCCCAGAGCCAACTATTGGAACTATCTGTCATTTCTGTGTTGATGTACATTTAATGTCTCCCCTAAAGCTAAGGATGGAGTGTTGAAGAGAGAACAGCATCAGATATTGGTTGATGACAAACCAGTGAGCATTTTCCTGGAAACCATGAAAAATCCGATAGAGGACACAAGACCCAAAGTTTCTTCCTCAACACGGCCACGAGCTCAGATACCATCTGATGAGACACAACCAAATGAAGGACCTGTTCTTAACTCCATGGACTCCGTTGTCCAAAAGGTAAGTATTAACAGAGAAACTGACTGTGTCCTGCAACGGCCTCTGTGGTCACCCTATCTCCAGCCTAACCACCACATGCTGAGAACCAGCTATGAGCCAGGCACTGTTGGAAGCCCTGAGACATACTCGTGAACACAGAAGACAAGATCTCTGGTCCCATGCATCTCATACTGGGGTGGAGAGGTATACAGAGTGACAATAATAAGCATGTGAATCCACTGAATAGGATCATGCCAGGGTTGGAGAAACAGCTCAGTGGTTACCTGTCTGGCAAGCATGAGTTCCCAAGTTCATTCCCCAGTACCTGTATAAAAGCTGGGCGCGGTGGCGTGGGCCTCTAAATCCTAGCAGCGGGGAAGCAGAGACAGGAGGATCCCTGGGACTTGCTGGCCCTCCAGTCAGGCGTAATTGGTAAGCTCCAGGCTACTGAGAGACCATCTCAAAAAGAGGTGGATGGGGCTGGAGAGATGGTTTAGCAGTTCAGCGCTTGCCTGTGAAGCCTAAGGACCCCAGTTCCAGGCTCCATTCCCCAGGACCCACGTTAGCCAGATGCACAAGGGGGCACAGGCATCTGGAGTTCATTTGCAGTGGCTGGAGGCCCTGGTGCGCCCATTTTCTCTCTCTCTCTGCCTCTCTCTCTGTCTGTCGCTCTCAAATAAATAAATAAAAATAAACAAAAAAAAAAAGTTTAAAAAAAGAGGTGGATGGCATTCCTGAGTATATCATCTGAGGCTGTCCCCATCCCTTGACATGCATACACATACACATGCATGCACACAAGTACATGTGTGCCCACACACGTATGAGCATATATACACCACATACATTCTCACATGCCAAAAAAATTATTTCAGAGACTAATACATGCCCAGAAGAGAATGAAACAGGGTATTGTCTAAGAGGAACAGGATGAGGGCAAGGAAGAAGATAAGAAAGTGGTTCTTCAAATTGTCTACATCAGTGACATTTGGCCTAAGACTAAAATGATGAGAAGATTTACAGTGAAAGAGGCTGCAGTGGGTCAGGTGACAATATCCTGGACTCTGGATGATCCTGACAGAGGTAGAAAAAGAGGCTGGAGAGATGGCTTAGCACTTAAGGTATTTGCCTACAAAGCCAAAGGACCCCGGTTTGATTCTTCAGGATCCACACAAGTCAGATACACAAGGGGGCGCACGCGTCTGGAGTTCGTTTGCAGTGGCTGGAGGCCCTGGCGTGACCATTCTCTCTCTCTCAAATAAATAAATAAAAATGAAATTAAAGAAAAAGAAAAAGAGGCTGGAAATGTCTTGTAACTCTAAAGGAGACATGTTATATGCAGAGAAAAATAGATGTGCAAAAACCATAAGAGGGAACAAAATATTAGGAATTCCACTTTTATATTATATTCAATTTATTTTTGTCCTCTTTTGTTTCCCCCTTTTTTCAAGGTAGGGTATCACTCTGGTTCAGGCTGACCTGGAATTCACTCTGTAGTCTCAGGGTGGCCTTGAACTCAGGGCAATCCTCCTACCTCTACCTCCCGAGTGCTGGGATTAAAGGCATGCGCCATCATACCTGGCAATTTATGTTTGCCCTTTCGAGCCAAATCTGGTATTTCTGTCTCATCAGTGGACTGCCAAAGGCCAAGGTTTAGGAGGACTTTGTAAATTTGCATAGGCCAGATGTTTAGTGTTTTGTTGTTTTAAGCAGGGAGGGTAAATAAGAAAAAAAAATATTTTTTGGTTCATTTTCATTTATTTGAGAGTGACAGAGAAAGAGAGAGAGAGAGAAAGAGGCAGACAGATAAAGAATGGGCACACCAGGGCCTCCAGCCACTGCAAACGAACTTCAGATGTGTGCGCTCTCTTGTGCATCTGGCTGAGGTGGGTCCTGGGGAATCGAGCCTCGAACCGGAGTCCTTAGCATTCACAGGCAAGCGCTTAACCGCTAAGCCATCTCTCCAGCCTGAAAAAAAAATATATTGATGTGTGTGGGGTGGGGGAAGGAAACCTCCTTGGATTTATAGTTCCCTTTGAAGCTCATAAAGTCTTTTACGATGATCACAGTAACTTGCCAAAAGAGTAGAAATGCCCTTCCTGTACACTCGTTCTCCAAGGTCAAGCAGATAACGGCAGATCTAGAGCCTAGATCTCTTGGCCAAAGAGCTTTAGATGTTTATGCCCCAATTTACATCCATCTATGGAATATACCAAATCCCTGGCTTTCTTATTTATTTAACTTATTTTTAAACTCCCCGGGAAATTTTTTTTTTTTTTTTTATTTGAGAGCGACAGACAGAGAAAGAAGCAGATAGAATGAGCGCACCAGGGCCTCCAGCCACTGCAAACAAACTCCAGATGCATGCGCCCCCTTGTTCATCTTGTTTATGTGGGACCTGGGGAATTGAGCCTCAAACCAGGGTCCTGAGGCATCACAGGCAAGTGCTTAACCGCTAAGCCATCTCTTCAGCCCAAATCCCCAAGTAATTCTAATTACCTGGGCTGAGAGAGGGCTGAGAACCTCTGGACTGTGACATACTGTTGATTTCAAAGGGAGCTGGGCATGATGGCTCACGCCTTTAATCCCAGCACTCAGAGGCAGGGGTAGGAGGATCACCGTGAGTTCGAGGCCACCCTGAGACTACAGAGTGAATTCCGGGTCAGCCTGGGCTAGAGGGAGACCCTACCTCAAAAAACAAAAGCAAAAACAACCAAGCAAAGGATTTGAAAGGAGTTTCCCCAGCTAAGTCAAAGACATAGTGGTGGTTTCCAGGATCCATTCTGGACATTCTCCTGAAGAGGAGATTGTAAACCTTCAATGCCCGAGGGCTCTTATCCGTTCCTGTTTCATTTAAATTTCAGATCTTTCTTACTGTGGCAGCTGACCTGAACTGTGAGCTGTTTTCCAAAGAACAGAGGGCACACATAACCGCCATCTGCCCTGGTATCAAGAAGATGGAAAGGGAGAACGGAATTGAGAGGGTGTTTGGTAACTTCAAAGATATTGAAAAGATATATCACTTTTTGAGTGAGCAGCTCATGGAAAGTGAGAAGAAACAGTGGGATTCCCCTCCCACCTCAAGGAGAGGACCGCCCGGCCCTCAGGATCGAGACAGCTGTCTTTCCTTTTCGAACCCAAAAGCCAGCTCAGAGGCAAACGGCAGCAGCGGTTTTACAAGCAAGCAAGTGCCTTTAACCACTGAGCCATCTTCCCAGTCCCAAGACAGCAGTTTTGAAGTTCCCTTGCCTTTCCTCGAATATTTCAAATATGTATGTCCTGGTAAAATAGAGTCGATTGCGAAAAAGTTTGGCGTCAGCATCCAAGTCCAAGACCGCTCCTTCAATATGGTCACGATAGACTTCGCCTCTGGCCCAGGCGGCGACTTAGAAGCCGCCCGCGAGTCTTTTGTCAGTGACTTTCAGAGAAACATACAAGGCCTGAGGCTAGAAAGCGTCACTTTAGCCGACAGGGAGCAGGCGAGGGGGCTCAGACAGGAGTTGAGTCACTTGTTCACAAAACTCCTGATCAAGGAGCAGGGGCAAACGCTGACCCTCCTCGGGACCGAAGATGACATTTCAGCCGCCAAAGAAAAACTCTCTGAAACCGTCATGGGGACACCTGTGAAAATAGTGACTGCTGGCTTCAAGAAGGCAATGGAGGTGGACACTGCTTGCTATAAGCTTCTAGAAACCGAGTTACTCTTGGAGATAGCAGAGATAGAACGAAAGTATAATACTTGCAGTAAAGTCCAAGAGAAAGGCCAGAAAACGTGCATCCTATTTGAGCCCAAAGAGAAGGAGGTGGATTTGTCCGTGCACTCTTACACAAGTTTCATAGATGCCTTTCAGCAAGCTGCGCATCAGCTGATGACAGAGGTCCTGTCGCTGAGATCTCTGGGCAAGGAGGGAAAGCAGTTATTTGGGAACAAGTTTGCTGATGACTTTAAGGAGAAATACCCAAATGTGCACTTGGTGCTGAGACGGAGGTCGGTGACGTTGACTGGTTTGCCAAACCACCTCGCAGCCGCGAAGGGTTACCTCTTACAAAGGATGGGAGAGTCGCCATCGTCAGGAGAGAGGTCCAGTGTGGATCATGAAATGCCCATGGATATTGATGGGAATGATTCAAAAGCAACTTTACCTCCACACGGCGGCTCTGCCAGCTCTGAGGCCTCCACAGTCAATGAGAAGGAGAAGGAGAAGGACATCTGTGTCATCTGCATGGACACCATTAGTGACAAACATGTGCTCCCCAAATGCAAGCATGAATTCTGTGCCCCTTGCATCCGCAAATCCATGTCCTACAAACCATCCTGTCCTGTGTGCATGACTCTCTACGATGTCCATAGAGGGAACCAGCCAGATGGAACCATGTCTTACACTATTTCGAGTGATTCCCTCCCGGGTTATGAATCCTGTGGCACGATCACCATTTACTACAAGATGAAAGGCGGCATTCAGACAGTAAGTGTTCTGAGAGCCTCAGGTTTCTTTCCCCTGTGCTTGAATTGCCAGAGCAAAAGGAACTGTCTTGTTGCCTATTAGATAATGGGTTTCCAAGGGAATCATTTCACGATCATGTACGAAAGATGGAGATAGTTACAAAGACCCTATTACTTGATATCTTTCCTGTATTTATTTATTTGCAAGCAGAGAGAGAGAGAGATATGAGAATGGCCGAGCCTCCATTTGCTGCAAACGAACTCCAAATACATGCTTTGTACGCCTGGCTTTCTGTGGGCACTGGGAATGGAAGCCAGGTCACTAGGCTTTGCAGGCAAGTGCCTTCACCACTGAGAAATATCTCTAGGCCCATTCCTATGTTTTTGATAGTTTTTGCAGTACTGGAGACTGAGCCCAAGACCTTGTATGTACTAAGCATGCACTCCACCTCTGAGCTACATCCCTAGGCTTTTCAAGTCTGTTTCTTGCAGAGATAGCTGAGTTGCTGGATGCACTTGCCTGCAAGCCTGCTGGCCCAAGTTCAATTCTCCAGCACCACTTGAAAGCTGGACACAAAGTGGTACATCTGTGGTCTAAAACCGCCTTCAGCAATGGGAGGCAGAGCCAGTGGAAGCTTGTGGGTCATGTACACTGAGGCACACACAGAAGCAAAAACAAGGGAGACACTGTCTTCAGCAAGGTGGAAGAGGAGGGCACACACCCCCTGACCCCCACATGCACATCAAACACATCCACACATACATACCTACACCCATGATAAACAATCCTGAACATCAGGTGCATCTCTTAAGGCAGAGAAAGGGCAGGTGGACATTATGCGTTAGAATAGGAGCCAAAGTTGGAAGGCACTGTTTCAGGTATGAGTTTGAAGAAAAGAAATAGGAATTTTGTTGAAAAATGGGGTAAAACTTCAGTACTTTTCTTACTTTTTACTATCCTTAATCTACAAATAAACCTATGTGATCTCATGAAATCTATGTAGACGGTTGTTTTTTTTTTCACGTTAACATTTTCTTCTCTTCCTATAGGATCAGCACCCAAACCCCGGGAAGCGTTATCAGGGAACAGACAGAACTGCATTTTTGCCCAATAATGAAGAAGGAAGGAAGGTTTTGGATCTGCTTCAGAAAGCTTTTCGTCAAAAGCTGATCTTCACGGTGGGGTACTCCCAAACATCAGGAGTCTCAGATGTCATCACATGGAACGATATCCACCACAAAACATCCCGGTTTGGAGGATCAGAAAAGTGAGAATCTTTGAAATATAATGGTGGCTAACACAGTGTAGGATTATGACATGCTGTAATGAGAGTACAGACATGGGATGTGTTAGCACAACAAAGCCCTTTTTTTTTTAAAGAATCATTTTTGCTTTATTTTTATTTATTTATTTGAGAGACAGAAAGAAAGAGGGAAAGAGAGAATAGGTGCGCCAGGGCCTCCAGCCACTGCAAATGAACCAGACGCATGTGCCCTCTTGTGCATCTGGCTTATGGGTGTCTTGGGGAATTGAACCGAGGTCCTTTGGCTTTGCAGGCAAACGCCTTAACTGCTAAGCCATCTCTCCAGCCCCTAACCCTTTTTTAAATTACTTACTTATGAGAGAAAGAGAGAGAATGGGTGTGGCAGAGCCTCCAGCCACTGCAAACGAACTCCAGACGCATGCGCCCCTTTGTGCATCTGGCTTATGTGGACGCTGAGGAGTTGGACCTGGGTCCTTAGGCTTTGCAGGCAAGCCTCTTAACCGCTAAGCCATCTCTCCAGCCCAGCAAAAGCAAAAGTCTGGAGTGATTATTTCAAAAACAAATCATCAACAACAACAAAAAGATGGTCCCGACAACCACAAAGTATCATGCAGCTATTAAGTTTTCCATTTGAGGGGAGGGGTTTCAGAATCTATGACGAAAAGAACACCTATGTTGGTTTAATTTGGGTTTGATGTAAAGTCACTTTCTGTTCCCATCAGTACAGAGATTCTGAACTTACATGGCCATGCTTGAAAGTCCCCATTATTGGGAGACCAGTGGTGGTGGATTGTGTATTATGGGAAATTTGATTGTACTTTATGAAGCTAAGAATTCCTTGAACTTTGGGCACTCAAAAACAAACAAACAGGGCTGGAGAGATGGCTTAGTGGTTAAGTGTTTGTCTGTGAAGCCTAAGGACCTCGGTTCAAGGCTCAATTCCCCAAGACCCACATTAACCAGATGCACAAGGGGGTGCATGCATCTGGAGTTCGTTTGCAGTGGCTGGAAGCCCTGGTGTGCCCATTCTCTCTCTCTTTCTCTCTTTCCCTCCTCTCTGTCGCTCTCAAATAAAAACAAGCAAACAAACAAAACACATCCTAAACGGGGCATTGTGGCACAAGCCTTTAATCCCAGCACTCAGGAGGCAGAGGTAGGTGGATCGCTGTGAGTTCAAGGCCACCCTGAGACTACAGAGTGAATTCCAGGTCAGCCTGGGCTAGAGTGACACCCAACTTAATAAAAATGCATATAATAATAATAATCCTTGGGACTGGAGAGATGGCTTAGCAGTTAAAGCATTTGCCTGCAAAACCAAAGGATGCCAATTTGACTCTCCAGGACCCACATAAACTGGCTGCACAAGGGGGCATATGCATCTAAAGTTCGTTTGCAGCAGATGGAGGCCCTGGCATGCCCATTCTCTCTCTCTCTCTCTCTCTCTCTCAAACAAATGAAAATAAAGTTTAAAAATATTTAAAAAATAATAATAATAATCCTGAGACCCCTTTAAGTCTCAAATTGGAAAAGCATGCTAGCATATAATGGCTACAAGATACAGTGTAGTTTTACAACTTTGTGAGCATTACTTACAATAAACAGAGAATTAAAAACATTTTTTTGTTTATTTATTTATTTGAGAGCTACAGACAGAGAAAGAGCCAGAGAGAGAGAGAGAGAAAAAAAGAGACAGAATGGGTGCGCCAGGGCTTCCAGCCACTGCAAACGAACTCCAGACACATGCGCCCCCTTGTGCATCTGGCTAACGTGGGACCTGGGGAACCGAGCCTCGAACCGGGGTCCTTAGGCTTCACAGGCAAGCGCTTAACCACTAAGCCATCTCTCCAGCCCTAAACAGAGAATTTAAGAAGCCTGGCTGAAAGGCAGATGGCTGGCCAGACAGGCTCACTCACTAGCTAAATGAGTTCCATCTACACAGTTAAGAACCAGTCACTGTCAAGGTCACCTGGGATACTTGGAGCTTGAATATTAATATCAAATGTAAAATATCTTTTGAGCAGATTCTTAAAAGTCATTTGTGATGAAGCTCAAAGGATTTCTCTCTCTGCAGTTTCGGCTATCCTGACCACGGCTACCTGGGACGTGTCAAGTTGGAGCTGAAAGCTAAAGGAATTGAGTAAAGAAACTGCTGGAAGAAGGTCTTAACCTGAGCTTTGGAATGCTGTGTTCTGGGGAGACTGAGTTAATGTTGACCTAAATCCTGCTGTACAAAAAACTTTATAAAACTTCTCATGTCATTGGGCATAGTGGCACACGGGAGGTCAAGGTAGGAAGATTGTTGCGTGTTCGAGGCCAGCCTGAGACTACATAGTGAACCCCATGTCAGACACAAATTTGATAGTCTATTAGTGCTTTTTTTGGGGGGGTAACCAAGTTAGGAACTGACTTTAGCCAGGCTAGACTTTAGTTTGAGATCTTCCCGCCTAAGTAGTTGGGATTACAAGTGCACACCATAATGGGCTTTTTCCTCTCTTTCTTCCTTCTTCCTTCCCTTTCTTCTTTCCTTCCTCCCTTTCATTTTATTTTCATTTTATTTCTGAAACAGGGCTTTGCTATGTAGCCCAGGCTGACATGGAACGTGGATTCCTTCTGTTTTAGCCTCCCAAGTGCTAGGATCACAGGCATGTCCCAACCTATCCTGGCTTCTGTACCCAGTTTTTACTTCTTTTTTTTTTTTTTAATTTATTTATTTGAGAGCGACAGACACAGAGAGAGAGACAGATAGAGGGACTCAGAGAATGGGCGCGCCAGGGCTTCCAGCCTCTGCAAACGAACTCCAGACGCATGCGCCCCCTTGTGCATCTGGCTAATGTGGGACCTGGGGAACCGAGCCTCGAACCGGGGTCCTTAGCTTCACAGGCAAGCGCTTAACCGCTAAGCCATCTCTCCAGCCCAGTTTTTACTTCTTAATTGTAATGATTCATTAATTTTTTTTTTTTTTTTTGCAAAGTAGCATCTCACTTTATCACAGGCTGACCTAGAATTCATTATGTAGTCTCAGGGTGGCCTCGAACTCATGGCGATCCTCCTACCTCTGCTTCCCGAGTACTGAGATTAAAAGCGTGTGCCACCATGCCTGGCTAACTTTTTATCGTTATAATTAATTGACTATCTTCTAATCTTTTTTTTTTTTTTTTTTTTTAGTTTTTTGAGGTAGGGTCTCACTCTAGTCCAGGCTGACCTGGAATTCACTCTGTAGTCTCAGGGTGGCCTTGAACTCATAGCGATCCTCCTACCTCTGCCTTCCGAGTGCTGGGATTAAAGGCATGCGCCATCATGCCCGGATGACTATCTTCTAATCTTAATATTAAATTTGCTCCAAAGAAGCAAAAGTTAGGCTTTTGTTGAGTTCTGACCTTGTACCATCGTGTGTACACATGCAAGTTTTATGGGGTGAATGCTGCTCTTGCTCTTGGGAAGGTGTTGGTATGTGCTTGAAATAAAGTTAAATCCACACATGAAACCCATCATGCTGTTTCCCTCATTTCCTTTTTCTTTTTCCTTGGGTTGAACTTTAGGGGTGTTTCCTGCAACACACACAATGTGCATTGTATACGGTGTTGTCTTCGGTTGTACGTCACTGCCCACCTACGTGTCACACAGCGCAGCTTCACTTTTCCTTTTTTTAAAAATTAATTAATTAATTAATTTATTTATTTATTTATTTGAGAGCGACAGACACAGAGAGAAAGACAGATAGAGGGAGAGAGAGAGAATGGGCGCGCCAGGGCTTCCAGCCTCTGCAAACGAACTCCAGACGCGTGCGCCCCCTTGTGCATCTGGCTAACGTAGGACCTGGGGAATCGAACCCCGGGTCCTTTGGCTTTGCAGAGAAAAGGCTTAGCTGTTAAGGCACTTGGCTACGAGGTCTAAGGAGCCCAGTTAATGCCCTAACCACTAAGCCATTTCCCCATCCCAACTTCACTTTTCTTGAATAGTGTTTCTTCCTAGTACTTTCTTCCTAGTACGTAGGGTACTGTAAAGATGAAAGCAGACCAGACTCCATTGCTTCTTCAGAGAAAACACATTTAAACCTATCCAACTATTTCCCCTTCCTTGTTCACTAAACACGACCAGATTGAGGGCACTCTTCTCACCCCCCACCCCAGAGAAAAAGGAAAATTAAAAAAGAACACCAACATGTTTTAATGTTTTCCTTAAAATAACATAAGATAGTTATTAGGACAGAGAGAGTTCCAGGTCAGATGCTACCTCAAAAAAAAAAAAAAAAAAAGTCAGAACCCCATGATGAATACCAAGAACCCCACTGAGGAGGGCCTTCAGTGAAATGGGGGTGGGTAGAGAGGTGATATAACACAAAGAGGATCGGGCCAATGTGGGATTTGTTCATGCAGTAAAGTTCATAACTAGTATTCTTTTCATTTTTATTTTATTTATTTTTATTTATTTATTTGAGAGCGACAGACACAGAGAGAAAGACAGATAGAGGGAGAGAGAGAGAATGGACGCGCCAGGGCTTCCAGCCTCTGCAAACGAACTCCAGACGCGTGCGCCCCCTTGTGCATCTGGCTAACGTGGGTCCTGGGGAACCGAGCCTCAAACCGGGGTCCTTAGGCTTCACAGGCAAGCGCTTAACCGCTAAGCCATCTCTCCAGCCCATAACTAGTATTTTTTAAAAGCCCAGTGTAGCTGGGCATGGTGGCGCACACCTTTAATCCCAGCACTCGGGAGGCAGAGGTAGGAGAATCACTGAGAGTTTGAGGCCAACCTGACACTACATAGTGAATTCCAGGTCAGTCTGAGCTTAGAGTGAGACCCTACCTCGGGGGAAAAAAAAAAAAAAAAAAGGCCAGGGTAGTGTCTTTAATCCTGGCACTCAGGAGACTTGAGGTAGGAGGATGCCAGTGAGTCCAAGGCCAGCTTAGGCTAGAGTGAGACCCTGCCTTAAAAAAACAATAGAAAGAGGGGCTGGAGAGATGGTTTAGCAGTTAAGGTGTTTGCCTGCAAAGGTCTTGCATGCATCTGGAGTTCATTTGCAGCGGCTATAGGCCCTGGCATACCCATTCTTTCCCTCCCTCTTTCCCTCTCTGTTTAAATAAATAAAAATAAAATATTTTAAAAATAGAAAGAAAAGAAGATTAAGAAGAGCAATTTGTAAAGGTGGAGGGCTACAGAGATATCTTCTTAGCAGTTAAGTGCATGCAAATAGCTCAAGTTTAGTTCCCCAGCCATCCATGTAAAGCTGAATTGGCATTTGCAGGGGCAAGAGACCTTGGCATACACATACACACACACACACACACACACACGTGCATCTGACTTAAGCCATCCTCCAGTACATTTTTTTTTAATTAAAAAAATTTTTTTTCTAAGTTATTTGAGATAGAGAGGGAATGAATGGGCATGCCAGGAGTTCCAGCTACTGCAAACAAACTCTAGATGCATGTGCTACCTTGTGCATCTGGCTTACATGGGTCCTGGGGTATTGAACCTGGGTCCTTTCACTTTGTAGGCAAGCACCTTAACTGATAAGCCATCTCTTCAGCCCTTTAAAAAATTTTTTCTTTCTTTTTTTTTTTTTTTTTTTTTTTTTTGAGGTAGGGTTTTGCTCTAGTCCAGGCTGACCTGAATTTCACTATGTAGTCTCAGGGTCTCAGGGTGGCCTCAAACTCAAGGCAATTCTCCTACCTCTGCTTCCCGAGCGCTGGGATTAAAGGCATGCACCACCACACCTAGCCCCTTTAAAAATTTTTTTAAAGTTAGTCATTAGGAGGTAGTGCCTCATGCTTTTAATCTCAGCACTCA